>NW_005193184.1:0-1295 GCF_000239375.1 Pundamilia nyererei | reverse complement strand
CATCATCACAGAGACCACCATAGTCCAGACCATCCACATCATCACAGAGACCACCATAGTCCAGACCATCACCATCATCACCAAGAAGACCATAGCCAAGGTCACCACCATCACCATGGAGACAACCATAGTCCAGACCATCACCATCATCACAAAGACCACCATAGTCCAGACCATCACCATCATCATGGGGACCATCACAAGCCAGACCATCACCATCATCACGGAGATCACCATAGCCAAGACCATCAACATCACCATGGGGGCCACCACAGACCAAACCATCACCATCACCATGGGGACCACAATAGCCCAGAACACCAACTTCATCATGGGGACCACCACAGCCCAGTGCATCAGCATCATGGAGACCACCGCAATCTGGGGCATCCCCATCATCATCATGGAGACCTCCACAGTCAAGATCATCATCACCATCATCATAGAGACCACCACTTTTCAGATCATCATCGTCATCATGGAGACCATCACAGTCCAGAGCATCACTATCGTCACCGTGACCATCATATTTTGAACATTCACCATCAACATGACCACCACAGTCTAGATCATCATCATGATGATGTTGATAGTTCAGGCCATCATCACCATGAAGATCAACATAGGGAATCTCATCAACATCAGCATCATGGAGACCAGCACAATCCAGGCCATTGCGTACAACATGGAGACCACTACAGATCAGGTCATCACCACCATGAATCACATCCCAACCAGCACCACTCAAGAAACAATGATTTTGACCACGATGACCACCACACTCATTTGAAGGGGCATTCTGCTGGCAGTCCACTGGCACACAGGAAGACGGAGCCTCTTTCCATTAAACCAGAGTCTTCCATGACAACAACAAGCAACCCCAGCAGCCACGAAGAGGAACGAACAAGTTTCATTGGCCCATCATTACAACAAGTATGGCATTATTATACTCACTGAAAATGTTTTCTATTATGATGTGCATACACACAAGTAACTACCAGGATCACATGGCTGCCTGTGTTTTATGTTTTTTATTATCTGGTTATGTAATGATGTTCATCTACTTTCCGTTCATATTGATTTGGGCAACAGCTTACACGTCATGGCAGACAATAGATCTGCAAATGACGTTCACGTGTTAAAGAACAATAGATTAGTTACAGAACAATAGATTAGCTACTAAATACAAACTAATAGCAATCAATTTGACATCCTAGACTAATATTATGTGTTCATCTTTCATTTCATTTCATTTTTCACTTTAGGCCTAACAGAGTACCCGTTGAATGCTTTTT
>NW_005193183.1:0-1295 GCF_000239375.1 Pundamilia nyererei | reverse complement strand
GTGGTGGTGGTGGTTGTAAAGCCTTTTCTTCATTTGATTTTCTGCAGTGTGCTCTCCATGTGAGTCAGGCTACACAGAGCCATCTCTAACATCCGACTGGGATTTACAATCAGTGTTGCAATCCAGCCATTCGAATGACGCAACTGTTAAAAGCGAATTATTTTCCCTCTGGGCGCACTTATCACCTGAGATTAATTTAAGGCGTGAACTGGTAAACTAGCAGTCCTGATGTGAATGCATCTGGTGCTGATCAACTTTTTTGTGGTGCTGCTTGCATCAAAACTATTTCCCTCTGATCTAAATTTTTAATCAGAAAAATCCTTTAATCATATGTGTCGGTGTTGGTACAATTATTTGATCCCCTGCTGAATTTGTAAGTTTGCTCGCTTCCAAAGAAATTAACAGTCTCTGATTTTATTTTAATGAGAGAGACAGAATATCAATGAAAAATCCAGATGAAAAGTTGTAAGGTATTTTTTTGTAGTTGGTAACCAGGTTTGCACACTTGAGCAGGGGAAACCCATTGTTACTAATGTTGGTCCCAACTGCCTTTCTCATGATCATCCTCACCCCCACGAGGCAAGATCACACATGAAGCTCCAGACCAAGGGACATCAGTGGTCATTCTCTTTTCTAATAATCACTCCAGCAGTGGTTACCTTCTCACGAAGCTTCATGCTAATGGTTTTGTAGGCCATTCCAACCTTGGTCAGGTCTACAGTCTTGTCCCTGGCATCCACTGTCAGCTCTTTGGTCCTGCCCTTGGTGGTGGAGAGGTTGGAATGGAAGAACCTGATTCTGTGGATAGGTGTGTTTTATGACTTATTTTCATGGGCACACAGCCAATCTGTGGAAGCCAGAATTCTATTTGGGTTACATAAGTTAAATAAACTGGGAGGAAAGTTTTAAAACTGACTGACATTAAAAGATAATAGTTAGGGTGCATTCACACCTGCTGTGTTGAGTCCGTTTGAATCAAACTCTTGTTTTTTTTTTTCCAAGACCCTTTGGAGTAGGTTGTTTCAGTCTAGTTCCAAATGAATGTTTATGGTGTGAACTTGACCAGACCTCAACCCAAATTAACTGCTAGATGTAATTAGCAAGTTTGAGCTAAAAACGAAAGACAACAAATTGCAACCAATCTGAGTCAGTCTGCACAGATGAGCGCACTCCGCTGGTTGTATTGAGTTTATATAGAGGTTGATGAGCAGCTACATCATTTTACAGCTAAATCTCTGTCCTGCAGCAATTCCATCACTACAGTATTTGTGGAGGAAATGTTGTTTCAAATTGGT
>NW_005193182.1:0-1296 GCF_000239375.1 Pundamilia nyererei | reverse complement strand
TCCAAAATACTTTTGTGATGTCAGATTTAAATCACAAAACATAAATCTTACATGAAACATTTTGTAATTATAAGGATAATTACATGAGATATATTAGTTATAATATAAAATAGTCTGTTGTGTTTTATTTTAACTTTAACATATCATAATTTGATTGGTAACAACTTTTACCCCTACAGTGAGCTAATCACTCATAATTCCTAAACATGTCAATCAGGTAGGAATGAAGTGAGACATTAATAGAAATAAAGAGTTGTATGTTGACATGTAGCCCTTTCCTTGCTTAAATCATTGTTAATATTTTTGAAAAATTAACCTGTGAGATAGAACCATGTAACTAAAGATGAACCAAACTGTTCAGTTATATCTAACTCTGTTTTAATAAAGGCTGGTGACCCCTGTTATAGAGTCTGACAGCTGCAGGGATTATATACAAATATTAAACTATCCCAGAATCAAACCAGGTCTAAATAAAAAGGAGTGAGTATCACTACAAAGATTAACCCTGTGGTCCTCGTACCAGTTTGATATCAGCAAACACCGAGAGCATACACTGATAGACACCACAGCCATGCTGTCATTGCAAACACAGATAACAGCATAAATCGATTTAAATCGGGACTTGATGAGACCTTCTGAGTATCACTAGAAATATTATAAACAGTCGTCTCCGTACCACAGTTTGCTATCAGTAAACACTGACTGCATGCACTGTTATCATACCATATCCATGTTAGCAGTGTATAAACGATAGTTTAGCATATATTAGCACAGGTATCAAAAAAAGGACTACCGTATTAAATACTATTACTAACCTCAGGCAGACGGACAGGCGCTCTGCAGGTGGGATTGAGCGCCTGTAGTTGGTGTCTAGGCGGGCGATGCTTGAACCAACGCGGGACAGCAGGTCCTCAAACTGGGCGAGGGAAAGACGGCGATATCGCTGAAAGCAGCCGTCGTCCAGGTGCAGCTCCTGGAGCAAATGGTGAAACTCGGGTGACACGGGCGGTTGCCTGGGGCGGCATCGTGGTGGGGGGCGGCATCACGAGTAGCGTTTAAACAGAGACGGTTTATTTACAGATCTTCACCAGATCTACAGACAGTGCGAGGTTAGTGCTATATACAAGACGTGAGGGGCAGGGCTCCAGGGAAAATAGGGAAATCACACACGCGCTCAGTTCAACTTCTCTCTTCTCCGCTAGCGACCAGTCACTCCTTCCACACTCCACATGGGGAAACACGGGGACGGGTCTGGGGAATCTAGGAACAAAGAAACACTCGTTAAGTCTCTGAGAC
>NW_005193181.1:0-1296 GCF_000239375.1 Pundamilia nyererei | reverse complement strand
AAAACGTTTGGCAAAGGACTAAATCTACCAGATGTTTGACAGATGTGTATACACAATCAGCAGACACGGTGGAGATGACCTGCTGAAGTTCAAACTGAGCATCAGAATGGGGAAGAAAGGTGATTTTAAGTTACTTTTCAGAAACTGCTGATCTGCTAGGATTCTTCTACACAAGCATCAGTAGTGTTTACAAAGGATAGTTTGAAAAAAAGATAAAGTATCTAGCAAGCAGCGGCTCTCAAAAATATCTTGTTGATGCCAGAGGTCAGAGGAGAATGAACTTACTGCTTCAAGCGATAGGAAGGCAACAGTAACTCAAATAACACTTGTTACAACCAAGCTATAAAGATGAATATCTCAGAATACACAACACCCCAAGCCTTGAAGCAGGTGGGCTACACCAACAGAAGACCATACCGGGTGTCACTCCTGTCACTTAAAAACAGGAAACGGAGGCTGCAATTTACACAGGCTCACCAGAAGACTGGAGAAAATGTTGACTGGTGTGATGAGTCTCGATTTCTGCTACAACGCTTGGATGGTAGAGTTAAAATTAGGGGTAAACAACATAAAAGCATGAATCCATCCTACCTTGTATCAAAGGTTTGGGGAGGAGGTGGTGGTGTAATTGTGTGCCAGATATTTTCTTGGTACACTTTGTGCCTTTTGTCTACTTACCGTGTCCATCTTGTCTTCCGAATGTTACTTCCAGCAGGATAACACACCACTCCACAAAGCTCAAAATGATCTCAATGTTTCTTGAACATAACAGTGACTTATCTGTGTACAAATGGCCTCTACAGTTACCAGATCTCTATCTAATAGAGCAGTTTTGAATATGTGATGCTATTATGTCAACATTGACCAAAATCTCTGAGGAATGTTTTTAGCAACTTTTCGAAGTCTAGCCACAAAGAATTAAGGCAATTGTTAAGGCAGAAGGGGGTCCAGTAAAGTATTAATACTGGGTTGACTGGTGACTGGAGTACTTGTGACCTTCTTCTTCTTTTAAGATGTGCAGCCCAGTGCTTCATGGTCCATTTTTATGAATGATTTTTGAATGAATATATCTGCATATTAGGCCAGGAAGGAACAATGAAAGCACTAAGAGTCAAAGGAAACTGTAAGGTGGTGTTTCATAAAATCAAAAATGCTCAAGGTTGCTAAACTGTTCCGGAGAGCACTGCAGAGGTGGGTGAGTGCTGTTACTGTATCACTAGAGCTGCTTTACAGAACTAAATAATGTAATAACACAAGCACAGATGATGGTCAACACTCTTATTTCAGCACTAAATG
>NW_005193180.1:0-1296 GCF_000239375.1 Pundamilia nyererei | reverse complement strand
TTAATGAGTTTTTTGGGTTCATTGAGAACATGGTTGTTGTTCAATAATAAAATTATTCCTCAAAAATACAACTTGCCTAATAATTCTGCACTCCCTGGAATAGCTGACTCGGACTTATCAAAGATTTTTGCTAACGAACACAGACCAGTTCTCCATCAGCCAGAAAAAGCTTTGTTAAGCCCTGGAAAAACACCACTGGACGTTGCTGGTTTTACAAAGCTACAGCTCAACTACGGAGCAAAACAGTCAACAGAGAAGGTCTATGTTGTAAGAAACCTGAGCACTACACTGCTAGGCCTGCCCGCCATTACAGCTCTTGGCCTGCTGGTGCAAGTTGACGCGGTTTCAATGGACACTCTGAAGACTACTTACCCACACCAGGGCCAGTGGTGTTGGTTGAGGACATTCACATTACACCAGGGCCTGTGGTGCTGGCCAATACCTACCATCCACATTACACCAGGGCCTGTGCTGCTCTCTGAGGCCATCCACATTACACAAGGGCCTGTGCTACTGGCTGATGCAATCCACATTGCAGCAGGGCCAGTGCTGCCTTTGAGGCCATCTTCACCCATCCAGGGCCAGTGGTGTTGGCTGAGGCCATCCACATTTCACCAGGGCCTGTGGTGCTGGCCAATACCATCCACATTTCACAAGGGCCATTGTTGTTGGCTGTGGCCATCCACATTACACCAGAGCCAGTGTTTCCTTTGAGGTCATCATCACCACACTAGGGCCTGTGCTGCTCTCTGAGGCCATCCACATTACACCCGGGCCTGTGTTGCTGGCTGATGCCATCCACATTTCACCATGGCCAGTCCTCCCTGTGAGGCCATCTTCACCACACCAGGGCCAGTGCTCCCTGTGAGGCCACCTTCACCACACAAGGGCCTGTGCTACTGGCTAATGCCATCTACATTACACCAGGGCCTGTGGTGTTGGCTAAGGCCATCCACATTACACCAGGGTCTGTGGTGCTGGCCATTACCATCCACATTTCACCAGGGTCAGTGTTGTTAGATGAGGCCATCCACATTACAACAGGTCCTGTGCTAATGGCTGAGGCCAACTACATTTCACCAGGGCATGTGCTCCCTGTGAGGCCTGTGGTACTGGCCAATACGATTCAAATTAAAATTGTATTTGTCACGTACACAGTCATACACAGTACGATATGTAGTGAAATGCTTGGACAACTGCTCGTGACCTAAAGAAAACAAAAAAGGAAAAGGCTATGAATAAGATAGGAAATAAATATGAAAAATTAAAAAGGGTAAATTTAACTAGGAAGGAATA
>NW_005193179.1:0-1296 GCF_000239375.1 Pundamilia nyererei | reverse complement strand
AAAGCGTGACAGCAAATATGCAAACTTCTGCCAACTTGCTCTTTACATAATGAACAGTTTGTTTTGTGAAGTTTGGCAACTTCTCTGCAGAGATGTTCATGGCTCAGACATGAGGTGAGCAGAACTGTGTGAAATTAAAAAATGCGCTTTACTCTAATTCCATACAGGTTAATGATAGCAGCTGTACTCTGTTGTATGAGATCCAAACTTTCACCTTCATTCTAGAGATAAAAGAGTGGATGTCACCCCCCCCAGAGAGACAGAGAAATACTCTGTTAAACTGCTCCAATTGAAATCTCCTACTCTCTGCTTTTTTTACAAAAACATGCATCAGCTGGAACTGACAGTGCAATTTACATCAAGTCAAAACAGTTGAGTGCGACAGATGTGTATCTATTTTTATGACGGCTCATTATGTTTCCGATGATGACAGTTGATGTGACAGATGATTGTTGGTTTGTAGGTAAACAGACAACACTGAGCATCTGGATTTTCCCACTTCATGCTATACGCTTCCATAAAAAGACTTTATAGTGTCGAGAAGTGTTTTCTTCTGTGTCTGGTTTACAGTCAGCCTATTTTAGTTGTAACAAAAGCATGACTCTGTTAGGCAGAAATGGTGGATCCAAAGTGCAGACGCTCGGAGGCACAATGTAAACTCAAAACAGCTTTAATGCTGAACTCAAATAAGGTAACAAAACTGAGACGCCAAATAAACTCAGGCAAGCAGACAGAACACACAGCACAGAAACCGGTAGATTGCGACACGGACACAGAGAAACACAGGGCTTAAATACACAGAGGAAGCAATCAGGGAATAGGAAACAGGAGGGAAACACAGCTGGGGCAACACAGGCCTAACGAGACAAAGGAAGCACAACCAGACACATTAACATGAGACACGGACTTTCAAAGTAAAACAGGAAACCTAACACAGACTGAACTTACAGACACAGACTCTAGAGGTGGGAATCACCATACATCCCACGATACGATATTATCACAATACTTAACGCACGATACGATATTATAGAAATTTTTTAAAAATATTTTGCGATATTCAGATTCTGTACATAAAGGTAAACTTTATCAATATTCATTTTATCTAATAACAAAGTCTCACACTCAGTCTTTCTCTCATTTCAGTCAGTTTTATTGTTGACAAACTGAACGGTTTGTATTACAGTCTAGTCCAACTTAACTGAATGCAACCATCTGGTACAATTATTAACTATTAAGTATATATAACTATATTAACTATTCTAAACTATGTAATTTATGAAAACTATGCAGCCC
>NW_005193178.1:0-1296 GCF_000239375.1 Pundamilia nyererei | reverse complement strand
ATAATCAAGGAAAAAAATAAAATAAAATAACACAATTACATCAGTATAAACTAATGAGTTGAGTGAATAGCACTTTACCTTGGCATGAAGGTCACCATCCAGCAGTACATTGCTTGGCTTTAGGTCATGGTGCAAAATGTTCTTCTCATGGAGGAAGTTCATTCCTTGAGCGATTTCGTAGGCTAAGCGGAAGGCCAGAGGCCATGGTGGTGGACCTGACAAAGTCTCCAGCAGGGTCTGAACAGATCCTATATCCATGAGCTCCATAACAATTCCCAGCTGAATGTTCTGCCCTCCATTTGGTGGACATCCCCAATATTTTCCATAAAGCCTCAGCACAGAACTGTGTAAGGAGACTTTGGCCATATGATTTGCCTCCTCACACAGTTCTATGTCCCTAGCGTTGGAAGGAAAATGTAAAAGCTTTAGGAAAGGACTATTTGATGTACTTGGAAGTATAGAAAGAAAAAAATGTTCCGTTCTAATTTTACCCAGCAGCATGTCGAGGTAGCTTAATGGCCACGTCACGCCTCCACTTCTTGTGTCTAGCCTTGTAGACTTGACCAAATCCACCGGAGCCAATGAACTGCCAGTTCTCCAAGTTTTCATTTTCAACTGATTCAAATTTAGGACTCTCCAGTTCCATCACCTGCTGAACTCAGGTACAAAACCTTAAAACATAATAAAATGACACAGTGAGGAGAATAAACCCAGCTTTTGTAAGTATTTTTTACAACACCTTAGAAGTCTTTGTTGTTGCACTAACATGAAAGCAACTGGAAGCAACACATTGATACACATTTTCCACTTTTTAACAATACTGGTGCACTTCTCACGACATTTTTGAAATTCTGGATTCTGAATTTCCCAAAGCTAGAAAGAAAAAAAAGGAGACTAAACTCCTATACAGCCAGTAAGGCTCTACCCTCACCACTCTTCTGTGTCTTCTTCTTCCTACTTCACTGACAGACCGCTGTCCCCTCCACAAATTGTTTTAATTCCATTCCGCTTCGTCTTTTACAGTACCCATTTACATCGTTGATAATACTGTGTCCAAATGTCCTAACACGTTTGAAAAAATTATTAGCAGCCAACATGAGCGTCCGTACACTCCTAACAGGAAGTACACATAACCCCCAGAGAGAACCACAGCGACACCTGCTGGAACTCTCTGTAACAGCAACAACAGGAGGCAGTATGGACAAACATAACATTGCTGTTATCTACATCCCCCTTTTCAATTTTTTTTTCTCAGTTTTGCACTTTTCAGGCAAACCCAAATCAAACAACACCACC
>NW_005193177.1:0-1296 GCF_000239375.1 Pundamilia nyererei | reverse complement strand
GCCTTTTTCAAGTGCTTAAAATTAGGAACATTTTAATGTGATTAAACAATGAAATTACCTATAAACAAGGTCAATGAATGTGGCAATATGAATAAAAACACTTAAATGTACAGAAATATACAGTTAACAGTTGGTTTAAATAATAATGGATTGCATTCATGCAGCGCTTTTTGAGACCCTCAAAGCGCTTTACAATTCCCCTCTGACCATCACCAGTAGGTGAAGTGTCTTGCCCAAGGACACAACGACCGAGAGTGTCCGAGCCGGGGCTCGAACCGGCAACCTTCTGATTACAAGTCTTGAGCCACGATCGCCCTAAATAGCAATAATAATAATAATAATTATGTGATGTAAAAAAAGTTTATAAGAATCATTTCATATATTTTTCCATAGCATTACATTTGAATTCAACAGTTCAATCTTTCAAATAGAGCAGTAGAGAGTAGTGAAGAAGAGAGTGCAGACAGGGTGGAGTAGGTGAGAGGAGGGTCAGGGGTGATTTATGACAGAACAAACAGATTTACAGCAAAGGATGCTGAATGCTTGCTATCATGTATGATTTGGGGAAGGTGGTGGTTATAACAAAAAGACTGGAGGTGGAGATGCAGAGGGTCAGTGTGATGGAAGACGATGCTGGGGAAAGGGTGAGAAGGAGGCAACCCATAAAGGGAGTAGCTAGAAGAAGAAGATGGATGGTTATTGCAGCATGGTTAGTGATGTGAGCTCTGGCAATGAAAAAGGTACTATAACAGAGTTGTATTATTTAAAACAAAGTTCGGTTAAAAAAATCCTCATTAAAATCTTTAAATTCCTTTCCTTTATGAAACATCATTGCTCTGGAAACTGTCTTTCTTACACATTTTGTTGGGCAGTAGCTCCTCATATCTTGAGGAAAAATTGGAGTAGTATTCAATTCAATTCAATGTTATTTGTACAGCACCAAATCACAACAACAGTTGCCTCAAGGTGCTTTATATTGTAAGGTAGCCTACCCTAACCCAGGCTCCGGGAGGGGCGGGGCCATCTGCTGCGACCGGTTGGCATAAGAGAAGGAAGACAGGATAAAGACATGCTGTGGAAGAGATCCAAAGATTACTAACAAGTATGATTCAATGCAGAGAGGCCTATTAAACATATTCAGTCAATGCATCATGGGAATCCCTCAGCAGTCCAGTTATGCTATTGCAGCATAACTAAGGGAGGATTCAGGGTCACCTGGTCCAGCCCTAACTATATGCTTTAGCAAAAAGCAAAGTTTGAAGCCTAATCTTGAAAGTAGAGATAGTGTCTGTCTCC
>NW_005193176.1:0-1297 GCF_000239375.1 Pundamilia nyererei | reverse complement strand
GACAGACCCAGAGAAGATCAGCAAGGTGAAAAACTGGGTGAGGCCCACAAATCGCAAAGAAGTGTTGCAATTCCTGGGATTTGCTGGATACTATAGGCGGTATGTAAGTGGGTACTCTACCCTAGCTGCTCCCCTGTACTGCCTAACTGCTGGTGACCCCAGAAAGAAAAAGAGAGGGGAAAGAAAAGTCTGGCCACCGATCCACCCTTTTTGTGGACAGATGGTAAATGGCCTGCATTTGTATAGCGCTTTTCTAGTCCATAGGACCCCAAAGCGCTTTACACTACATTCAGTCATCCACCCATTCACACACACATTCACACACTGGCGATAGCAAGCTACATTGTAGCCACAGCTGCCCTGGGGCGCACTGACAGAGGCGAGGCTGCGAGAAGGCATTTAAGACCCTAAAAGAAAGGCTGACAAGCGCTCCAGTGCTGGGATATCCTGACTATAGCTTGCCTTTCGTTCTGCAGACGGACGCCTCAGGGGAGGGTCTGGGCGCCGTTCTAGCTCAGGTCCAAGGGGGAGCTGAGAGGGTCATAGCCTTCGCCAGCAGAGGTTTGAGCCCAGCAGAGACACGGTATCCTGCACACAAACTCGAGTTCCTTGCTCTCAAATGGGCGGTCACAGACAAATTCTACGACCACCTTTATGGGTGTAGATTCTCTGTCCAGATAGACAATAACCCTCTCAAGTATGTTATGTCCTCAGCAAAGCTGGATGCCACAGGCCAGCGGTGGGTGTCTAGGCTGGCTGCTTTCGATTTCGATGTCCAGTATCAGAGGGGACAGAGCAACACAAACGCTGACGCCCTCTCTCGCATGTCTATCCCTGCCCACCATGACCAAACAGGAGATCCGTGCAGGGCAGAAAAAAGACCATATTATTGGCCCTGTCTTGCACTATAAGAGTATGAACCAGAAGCCGAGCCGCAGTGAGCGAATGAGTGCTGAAGGGCACGTGCGCCTTCTCTTAAAGGAGTGGAGAAGGTTAGTGGTAAGGGATGGCATCCTGTACCGCTGCGTCCAAGACAGCTAAAGGGGAGTAGTTGAGCAATTGGTGCTACCAGAGGATTTGCGTATATCAGTGAAGACTGCTCTCCACAATGACTCAGGCCACCTTGGTTTTGAGAGGACATTGCACATGATAAGGGAGCAACGAAGGCTTTTATAGACAAAAACATGGCTGTGCCATGGGCTCCCCCGTGTCACCTATTGTAGCCAACCTTTACATGGAGGAAGTGGAAAGGAAGGCTCTTGGCTCTTTCAAAGGAAGAGTACCCAGCCACTGGTAC
>NW_005193175.1:0-1297 GCF_000239375.1 Pundamilia nyererei | reverse complement strand
GATATAATATGGCCCCGTAAGAATGCTTTTAAGCTTTCCCAAACCGTACTATAGGCCATGCCAGGCGTAATGTTTGTTCTTATAAAGATATCAATTTGTTTGGAAAGATATTCCACAAACTCCTTATCCGACAAAGAAAGAGGATTGAGTCTCCAGGAGTACACAAAGGGTTCATCCAGGAAGCTGAGTTACAAAACATGTGGACTGTGATCAGATATTACTATGCTATTGTATTTACAAGTCTTGATATTGGGAAGCAATTTGTTGTCAACAAAAAAGTAGTCTATACGAGAATACGTTTGATGCACTGCAGAAAAAAAGGAATATTGTTTAGTGGAGGGGGTAGAGAAATCGCCACGCATCAACAGCCCCATAGGTTTGTAAATAAGACTGTAACACTAATGAGGATTTAGGGAGTGGAAGTCTTTTATCTGAGGAGCGATCTAGTACTGGATCCATAACAGTATTCATGTCACCTCCAAGGATCAATTGGTGTGTATTGATCTGTGGAAGGGAATTAAGAAAGTCATTGAAAAAAGTTGAGTCATTCCAATTCGGAGCATAGACGTTTGCTAAAATAAGTGAAGTATTAAACAGGGACCATATCACAACTACATAGCGACCATTTGGGTCAGCTATTGTGTGAGAGACTATAAACGGAGTATTCTTATTAATCAAAATTGCTGCACCTCTGGCTTTACCATTGAATTTGGAATGAAAAATTTGTCCAACCCAATTTCGTCTTAATCTGGCATGATCTGTATGCTTAAGGTGTGTTTCTTGAAGAAACGCTACATGTACTTTAAGATAAAGAAGATGAGAGAGTACCTTATTTCGTTTCACTGGGTGGTTCAATCCCTTTACATTCCAACTAATAAAGTTAACATGGCAGCCATTACTCACAGCAGTTGAAGTATCATCAACAGAAGTCATCACCATATAAGTACATGATGAAAAAGGCGGTTCCAAACGCAAATACCAATCCTATCATGGGTGCACACTGAAATGTTGTTGTTAACAATAATCTGAGCAAATAATATACAACAAAAAAGAAAAAAAAACAAAAGAAAAAGTAGATAAGTCCCTCCCACCCACCACCCCGTGTTCAGTGTTGTCCCCAAACGACACACACCAATTTCCCAAAGCTCCCCTGCTTCTATTAAGAGTCCCATTCACCTTATTCATAACCACAGCCCCACATGAGCAGAAGTATCTGAACTATGAATCACACATGTAGTCCAAAACATATTCAAATTAGAAAGTCACAAAGTCCAACACAATAGAGTAAAATAATTAA
>NW_005193174.1:0-1297 GCF_000239375.1 Pundamilia nyererei | reverse complement strand
GGGAAAAAAGAGAGGGAGATCGGCAAGTTGTAATTACAATTTTTCCTTTTGAGGACGGAGACTCACTGCAGTATCGCCATCATCATTAACACCCCCCCTCCATGCATGCACACTAGCCAGAAATAATGAGCCTTACATCCACAGACCCACACGTTGGGCCTTAATAAACTGTCATCGGTATCGGCGTTACGTTTATAACCCCAAGTTATGATTGCATTCAAAATCTGCACGCGTCAAATTAGAAGAGGCGAAATGTTTCTGCTTGCCCGTCTGACATTATGAATGCTGTCATTTTTTGTCCTTGACAGCGGTTTGAAGTTGCTGCATGCTTTCGGATGTGCCCAGCAGAATTTCAATGTGGGTCTTCTTTGTTTTGTTTTTATGTTTTTTCCCCGTAAAACTCAAATCTGGTTAAAAAAAAATTAACACGCTGACTTCATTTTATTTGAATGTAGGTCTATTCCTCAAGTGATACATTGTTTCAAAATAGCAATCATAATACAATTTGTATGTAATTTTACCCGACACGTGATACAGTCTTTGGTGTCACTCCTTTTTAGGCCAAGCATTTGTTACAAAAGCGATACATGTGCACTCTTTTACTTTTCGGTGTAAGAGTGACACATTGTAATCACGCTCAACTTGACCATGATGAGTGTGGTCAACGCAAATTTGTATCCACCACTGGAATCTACTGAACAGTAGACACTCTCAGCAGTTTAAATTCCAGACTGTCTCTCATTGGGATTCATTATTTTTGAAGTCAATTAGTTCCTTAGACTAATTCAGATATTGTGCATTCTGAATCACTGAAGAAAATGAGCAAGCCAGCACGCAGAGGCCCAACTGTTTCTAGTGCTTCTGGTCAAATGTTCCCAAAAGGGGCCCAATAATGCTTATTTCCATAGTCCACTGTAAGCGATTTGTTCACTGGGTATCACTTTGTAGATGACCACCCAATGCTATTACACACACTAAGGCTCCAGTTGACCCCTTAATATATTTACCAGCCTGCCCTATGTCAGTCAGCAGTATCACTTTCATTGTCAGTTGTTTTATTTTCGCTCATTTCTCCAGCCTTTATTTGGCCCATCGTAGCAGAATGTCAGTCACTTACATGGTCTCTGGTTGTTGCTAGTTGCACCGTGTGTAGACGCCGGCCCCCCCGGGCGTCTGTCTGGAATGAAAAAAGCGTGTGTGTTTAAGAAATAAAAGAAAAATGTGGGGCAGAAAAACATTGGAGGACAAATCGAATGTGCACAAATGTGCGTCGCCCTGCTAAGTAACACGGACGCCG
>NW_005193173.1:0-1297 GCF_000239375.1 Pundamilia nyererei | reverse complement strand
AGTATCACAGCACTAACACGTCTTTCTCTTCTCACTCGACTTCTCTGCAGCTTTAACCTCATTTGAAGGATTCCAGCAGCAGGTTTGGATGTGTCAGAGTTTCCAGACGGCCTTTAAACGCATCATGATGTAAGCAGCTGCACTGACGGGGAATAAAACACCTGAGCAGGTGTGCTGCTGCTGCCAACAGGATGTCCTGCTGCTCCCAGCGAGGAGCTGCTGAACGCTAAAACTCAAAATCATGACAGCAGCAGCTGATTTATTCTCCATTACTCATTTATATTAATTTATAACAAGGACCCTGAACACATCACACATCTATTCATTCCCACTATGATTCATAACAGCTTCATTTACACTTTTATCAGGTCAAATGTAAATAAAAGAAGTGAGGAGGTTTCAGGTTTCAGGCTGGGTGTGCCTGGGTCAAAGGTCACTGTGTGTCCTCTCCTGCTGCAGGGATCAGGAAGAAGGAAGAGGAGGAGGAAGATGGACGTGTCTGTGCTCAGAGAAGAGTATCGGAGCTCCAGAGAGAGGAGGAGGAGGCACACTCAGGTGCTGCTGTTCAGGACAGGTGAGAGGAAATGCCATCTGATCCACTTCCTGTTTGACTTTGGACAAAATCTTTAAACTCGGTAAAAATCCATCTGTCAGGTTAACTGATAGAAATGAGACTTATTCCTTCACAATAAAAGCATGTCAGACTTGCAGAGACTGTGCTGGATCCTTTGTGAACGTGTTTTAATCACTTATTTCAGTAAAAGTAGCAGTACTACAAAGTAAAAGTACTCTGTTAACACCATTTTCCTGATGTGAGAAACACAAATTTGCTTCTTCTGCTCTTGTAAAATATGAGCTTTTATTTTGAAGGTGAAACTTCCTGTTGTTGCTCTGGCTGATCTGACTGTTGGAGGTTTTTCTTCTTTCTAAAGTGAACTCACAGGATCTGATGGCTGTGTTTTTATTTTCATCATATTCACAAGTCGAGTGCAGGAGCTGCAGTTTGGAGCCGGCTGAGCCTTTGCTTTACTGCAGTCAGACTGCAGAGGGCGCTGTGTCACTTTACCTGCTGCTCACCTGGATGAAATCACCTGAGAGCTGAAATCTGCTGTGCGCCACCTTTCATGAGTTCAGGTGTTTCTTATTAAAGCAGCACAAACAGAAACACTGATTAGTGATCAATAATTTGAAAGGAAGAATCAAGAGTCAAACATGTTTCACAGACAAATATTCACATCTGAGCGTCACAGATTAGAAACCATTCATCCTCTTTCAGATTATTACTTCCTGTCAGCTG
>NW_005193172.1:0-1297 GCF_000239375.1 Pundamilia nyererei | reverse complement strand
GAAGCAGAAAACAATGCAGCTATCTTTAGTTTTCTTTCATTTCTCCTTTACTTTTCACTCTGAATGTTCTTGTACTGTTTTGAGCAAAAGTGAAAAGACACTCTCCCTGCAACACTCTCTGTAGGGAGAGCTTTAATCCAAAAGGTGATTGTGTTTGTGTCTCTTTATTCCATAGTGTTTGAGATTAGTAACACATGGTTTGTCAAAGACTGGAGCTTCAGATTAGCTACTCGCTAATCCTTTGGAATTCACTGCTAATACAGACATCACATATGCAAGCATGCGTACACACAGACACACTAACACCCAATAACGCTGTCTGTCTCCTTCCCGATGGGTGCGCGTGTGATTAATTTTCAGGGTGAGATGATATCTGCTCTCTGTAGTCAGACTCAAACTAAAAGCAGCTAAACACAGAGGTCTGCCTACAAGATGGAATGAAACGGCTAGCCTTAAGTACCTTCACGAGAATGACGCATCATACTGAATCGGTGCTGTGGTCAGAGCAGGCTGATGAACGTCATACATTGACACAAGCACTTTAGTTCATCTTCTTACTTGTACACATAAAAAGCAGCATTTTAACTTTGAAGAAAAGCCCCATCAGCTGATATGTTAGCTGAGCTCGCACACTTATTTCTCCTACCGGGAGGTCTATTTAGGGTGCAAACTTGCTGTCTGCTGATGCCGCTGCTGCAGCCAAATCCACCTGTGGGCTTGTATTTTCACCATTCTCCACGGAAAGCTGCATTTGATCTCTCCCTTCTCACGCTTTGGGCTGCCTTTAAATTACACTTTGCTTAAGAGATACGAAACACAGCCCTGACACCAAAATACAAATCTACATTTATTCTACACGGATTCACTACAAAGATGTTTATTTGTGAGGGAAAAGGTTTGTTTGGCACTTTCTGTGTTTCAGTTCTCTAACAGCATCATGAACATATGAATCTACTCGAAAACTTCTGTCAACAGGGTTAATCTAATATACTATTTATTGAAATTAAAATACCACTTATACTACTTCTAAATATGACGTGCTCTTGAACTTCTGCCTGGCAGCATAACTGCAAAGGTTTGTTTTTTGTTAAACATTTACACTTGAAATGTGCAGTGATTAAAAAGACCACAGTATCAGACAGAAAATCATTCAAGACTATTTCTATATTTCAGGTGATAGTCAGCAGGATTTGTAAAACCCTGCATTATAGAATTCAACAAGCTGCGTGTCTGCTTTAAAGCTATTTGATTTGTGCGTTTACCTGCAAAATGGGTCGACCTGGAAGCATTGAACGTA
>NW_005193171.1:0-1298 GCF_000239375.1 Pundamilia nyererei | reverse complement strand
CTGTGCAGGTTGAGAAGACACAGGATAGAGTCATCATAAACATTCATCATATGCATGTGTATGTATTTAACAAACTCTATTTTTGCTTACTGCCTATTTTTATTTTTATTTTTTTTAAAATCATCATTGAAAACTATTTTAAAAATTACTGATTAGAAAATGAACTGTGGAAATTACTTTCATAAGAGTCCAAATTTTCCATTCTTCACTTTATGAGAAGGGGTTGATTATAATCACTTTCAGTTGTAATATTTTATTATTGGACTCTAATGGTTAGATTGCAGTTCAAAATAATACCTATTATACTAAATAAACCCAGGCTGGGTCTTGGTGCAGCTCCACAGTTAATCAGCTGCCTAAAATATGGTATTTTACAACCCCCACCCCCCTCACATTAAGGTAGCTTTCTTCTAATTGGTTTTCTCTTGTAAACAGAAACGTTGAACAGAAGGTGTGCTCGCAGACAGAGCAGCATGCTCGAAACGACCATATAAAGAATCTCCACTTTCACTGACATCATACAGAGCCAAGAGCAGCCTGAGCTTTTGGGCTTGTAGGGCTTACGTATATAACCTGACCTCAGTATTTGAAACTTTGGGTATGTATACTATGAGCTCTATAGTCTCAGCATACACAAACATAAGATAGGATATAAACAGATCTATTTTAACTGCCTCTTTAAAATATGAAAATGTAGAAAAATAATTTTTCAGAGGGCAGTGTGACATCTTCAAATCGTGTTTTTTCTAAAATTAATTATGGAAAGCAAACAACCAAAGAAGAAGCAATATCCCACATTAGAGAATCCTGTGGCTCATTTAGTGCTATATGTATGTGTGCGTGCGTGTGTGTGTGTACACAAAGACAGCAATGTCTTCCTGAAGCTGCTTGAGAAAAACCTTTTCACTGAAAACTGTTATGTCAAAGTAAAGCAATCACATCTTAAAGAACCTTGCCCCCACAGCTTTGCAGTAAATCTCCTTTTACTCTCTCTTCTTAAACAGATTGAAAGAATGCTTGAGTTTCATTTTTATTCAGTTACCGTCTTTACCACTGCATTTGCTCCTGGATATGCTTCCTTTTTTCCTTGCAAGCAGCTTTTTGGCTGTGAAGACAGCTGTATTTGACAGCAGCCAGAACGAGTTATTTGTGCAGTTACACAATAAATATTGTGATTTCTCTTCATTTACATGCGCTGGAGTGTGTAACTGCTTTTTCAATCAAAAATGAAGAGACTGAACTGAATGAGTTCATTATTGTTTTGTAGTTTTTGTGCCATTGTTAAAATGCTGTTTGTA
>NW_005193170.1:0-1298 GCF_000239375.1 Pundamilia nyererei | reverse complement strand
CACTGCTTATGCAGTTCAACAACATGACCACGTTCAAAACGGGAACGTTTTTTTGCCTTTGCCATCAGAACGTCATGACTGTGTGACTACCGGACAGAAGATAATGAATAATCCACAATTTAACACAGAGTTGGCCTTTTAAAGGAATTTGGTCCTAAACTTTTGAGCAGCTATAAAACAGCCTGATTCAGTCTAAGCATCGTTTTCAATAAATTGCACGGTAAAAAAAATGTTTTGTCTCACTCCAATTTCTTCTTGTTATCTGATGAAGCTCTACTTGGAACCTTGTTAGATAACAAGGTGTGTCAACACAGAGCAATTCGCTTGTTGTAGGAAGCAGTCCATTTAATAAACAAGACATAGTTCAGTAACTTTCTATTTATTTCAAACCAACCTACATTGACATAGATATTTACAAAACATGAAGGTCATAGCTAAATGAAATTAATGCAAAATAAAAAAAAAATACATCAACATAAGAAAAATGGGTCATGAAGAAATAGATACAGATACAAGAATATCTAGAAACATATCACAACATCAGAAAAAAGAAGTTCACAATGAAAAAACGAATTCATAGATGAAAATTCATACCATTTACATTGAAAATTATCATTGTAATTATTTATTTTTGTCTATAAAACTATTAATAAAATGTGGAAAAGAACATTAGGTTAGTACATTCCTAACCCAATGTAAAAGGCAAGAGTTATATGTGTCCAGATATTAATCCAGTTTACGAGCCTTCAAATAAGTATAGATATTCTTGTCCTCTGCAGGTTCTGTAGTCCTTGTTCCTGGATCTTATCTTTCCACAAGTGAAAATTGCTACAGAATAAGCCAATGAGTCTTCATCTGTCTGAGGAAACAGAAAAATGGTGAGACTTGGTTACACAGGCAGACTTTAAAACATACGGAAAGCTTGCTCCTGATGTTTTTCACAGTTACCTGTGGAATTTCCTGATCTCCTTTTGCTGTTACATTTGCCTGGAAAGCAACTGCATCTGTATTGATAGATAAATTCACAACACTGATGTGAGTCCGATTTTGTTGAATGTTGTTTGGAATAATGATGTAGAGGTGTGCGGATGACACTGAAAAATCGATTCCTCCGAAACTAGATGTTTATGTTCTGGAATTAATTCTCATATTAAAATTTGTGCTGTTAGCTTTAATGACGTCAAAGCCATAACCACATTAACACTGCAAATCTCCATTAGCGAGTTAATGTGGATCTTTTCATCCGTCCATCCATCCATTCTCTTCCGCTTGTCCTATCCCAGCTGTCATAGAGCAAC
>NW_005193169.1:0-1298 GCF_000239375.1 Pundamilia nyererei | reverse complement strand
TACAAACAGCATTTTAACAATGGCACAAAAACTACAAAACAATAATGAACTCATTCAGTTCAGTCTCTTCATTTTTGATTGAAAAAGCAGTTACACACTCCAGCGCATGTAAATGAAGAGAAATCACAATATTTATTGTGTAACTGCACAAATAACTCGTTCTGGCTGCTGTCAAATACAGCTGTCTTCACAGCCAAAAAGCTGCTTGCAAGGAAAAAAGGAAGCATATCCAGGAGCAAATGCAGTGGTAAAGACGGTAACTGAATAAAAATGAAACTCAAGCATTCTTTCAATCTGTTTAAGAAGAGAGAGTAAAAGGAGATTTACTGCAAAGCTGTGGGGGCAAGGTTCTTTAAGATGTGATTGCTTTACTTTGACATAACAGTTTTCAGTGAAAAGGTTTTTCTCAAGCAGCTTCAGGAAGACATTGCTGTCTTTGTGTACACACACACACGCACGCACACATACATATAGCACTAAATGAGCCACAGGATTCTCTAATGTGGGATATTGCTTCTTCTTTGGTTGTTTGCTTTCCATAATTAATTTTAGAAAAAACACGATTTGAAGATGTCACACTGCCCTCTGAAAAATTATTTTTCTACATTTTCATATTTTAAAGAGGCAGTTAAAATAGATCTGTTTATATCCTATCTTATGTTTGTGTATGCTGAGACTATAGAGCTCATAGTATACATACCCAAAGTTTCAAATACTGAGGTCAGGTTATATACGTAAGCCCTACAAGCCCAAAAGCTCAGGCTGCTCTTGGCTCTGTATGATGTCAGTGAAAGTGGAGATTCTTTATATGGTCGTTTCGAGCATGCTGCTCTGTCTGCGAGCACACCTTCTGTTCAACGTTTCTGTTTACAAGAGAAAACCAATTAGAAGAAAGCTACCTTAATGTGAGGGGGGTGGGGGTTGTAAAATACCATATTTTAGGCAGCTGATTAACTGTGGAGCTGCACCAAGACCCAGCCTGGGTTTATTTAGTATAATAGGTATTATTTTGAACTGCAATCTAACCATTAGAGTCCAATAATAAAATATTACAACTGAAAGTGATTATAATCAACCCCTTCTCATAAAGTGAAGAATGGAAAATTTGGACTCTTATGAAAGTAATTTCCACAGTTCATTTTCTAATCAGTAATTTTTAAAATAGTTTTCAATGATGATTTTAAAAAAAATAAAAATAAAAATAGGCAGTAAGCAAAAATAGAGTTTGTTAAATACATACACATGCATATGATGAATGTTTATGATGACTCTATCCTGTGTCTTCTCAACCTGCACAG
>NW_005193168.1:0-1298 GCF_000239375.1 Pundamilia nyererei | reverse complement strand
TCAGTTTACGTTTCCCCTGTTCCGTCAGCTCAGATTCCTCCCAGCTGTGTTGCCCTCCTGTTTCTCATCCCCTGATTACTGGTGTGTGTATTTAAGCCTTGTGTGTTCTCCTGCCTGTTGCTGGTTTGTCTGTGTAATGCTGTGTCAGTCTGTTACCCTGTGTTCCACGGTGTCCTGTTCCTTGGCTGCTTCTCATCCCGTTGTCATATGCTCCCAGGTCTGTTATTTTTAGTTATCCCAGTTTAGGTGTATTTAGTTACTTGTTATGCCCCACTGTTTGTTTGCCACTACACCTCTGTAAATAAAACCACCGGTATCTCATCCACTGCCTGCATCTTGGGTCCTTCTTCCAACTCCACGCGGCTCGCCTCGGCAGCCGTGACAATTAAAGCTTCCGCTATAATAATGCCTCATTAGAGGGCACCTTGGTTAAGCTAAATGTATAATTATAGATTTTGTTAACTGTGGGAAATGTCTTTTATCCATCTTTTAATTAGTGTGTTATTTCCTCTTGTTTCTCAGGTACGGTAACCGTGGACACAACCAACCGTGCATCCATAATGGGACAGAGCGCTGCTTCATCACCAGTCAGAATCACGGCTTCGCTGTCGACCCTGACACTTTGCCCAAAGACTGGGACGTGCTCTTCACAAATGCTAACGACCACACCAACGAGGGCATCGTACACAACACAAAGCCTCTGTTCAGGTAACAGTCTGTGAAAGATGGAGTCCAGTGGTGATTCACTCTAGAAGTGACTGGTTCTGGTGCCTTAAGTGCCTCTGTACTGGCCGGAAAAAACCCAATTAAATCATTTGTGGTCCCTTTCATCCAGTGTTCAGTTCCACCCAGAGCACATGGCTGGTCCTACAGATCTGGTCGGCCTGTTTGATGTCTTCATTGAAACGGTGAAAGACCATAAAGAGGGCAACACTGGAAAATCTGGTATTCCAATTTAACTTTCATTTTTTATCATCTTAAATGTTGTGGTGCATATTAGTTTGTCTAAAGTACTTTTGTAGTTTTCAGTAGTAATTGGTATTTAATAGTAGTAATGTAACTATGCCTGTGAAGAAGAGAAACCCTTGTAAGTCTGGCTTGTGTAACAACTAATAAGTAGCAATTTGTGTGATATTTTTCCAGTGAAGCAGCGTCTGATGGACCACCTCACTTTCACTGGTTCCCCAAAGGCTGAAGGGCATGTCAGATCCAAAAAAGTCCTCATCCTAGGCTCAGGTGGACTGTCCATCGGCCAAGCTGGAGAGTTTGATTACTCCGGCTCGCAGGTCTGTGAAACA
>NW_005193167.1:0-1299 GCF_000239375.1 Pundamilia nyererei | reverse complement strand
TTTTATTTATTGAATTGTAGCAGTGATTGCCAGTTATTTTTCTCTTCTGTTTACTTGTGTGATATTAAAGTTAGTAAACTGAAGTTTTCCCAGCAGGAATGCCAAACATTGCCTGGTTTCAACTTTTAAAACTGAATGTTTTGATACATGCTCAATCATCCAGGTAGATAAATCCCAAAAGATTGATTCTGTTCATCTGGACATATGGTTCGTAACTTGGATGAGTGACAAGACGTTTCACCCGCTGGAAACGCTACATCCAGATGAACAGAATCAACCTTTTGGGGTTTTAAAACTGAAGAATTTTCTCCATCTTGTTTGATTATTAATTTAAACATTGGGATTCAGCTATGATTATCAAACCATTTTTTTTTACCATAATTTTAGTTATTCATTGAAAGGAAAACAAAAAATACCAAAATAATTAGCTGTGACTTTGAATATAAATAATAATGAGTAGCAGAACATAAAAAAAGATAAAGAAATATGATTTATGACATGAATATGATAGCTTTTCTCAATTTATATAATTTAGATCATAAAACGCTTGAAAAATTTCCAAAATCTACTAGTTAGATACTCATAAATATTAGGAATAGAAGCTTTACTCTGTTTTATGTCATTTTAACTAATATGTGATACTCAGGTTATTGTTGTACCGAGTATCATGTGCATGAAAACTAAGTTTTCATGGAAAGATTCACTGGCTAAGGGTTCTAAATATGAGAAAGATATGCTTTTCTATGTTTCTACATTTATGAAAAAAACAGTATTAACATAGTCTAAATAAATAATATCAATATGAGAAAATGCCTCAAATTTTAAATGGTCACCACATTCCACATTAGACTTAAAAACTTTGCTTAAAAGAATGAAGCTAAACTGTTGGATTAGATTAGATTAGATTAGATTAGATTAGATTAGATTAGATTAGATTAGATTAGATTAGATTAGATTAGATTAGATATTTAACGTGTCTTTATGGTGAAGTAAAGGTTTATTGAAATTTGACTCTGCTGTATGTATCTCTAATCCAATTGCTGATGCTGATATATGTCTCTGCAGCTGATTTGAGTAGTCATGCTCCCCTGAACTTCCTGAACACCTGTAGTAATCTTCATTTAAATCAGGGCTGAAAACTTTTAGCCCTGACTTAAGTCCTTTTATTCTGAGTGCCCTACCAATTAAATAATTTATGTGACAAAGTTGTTTGTTAAGTTTGAATAAAGAAAATCATTGTCTTAAATTCATATTGATGACTCTTACCACAATTCTTCTAGAAACACTTCCAGGTACTCA
>NW_005193166.1:0-1299 GCF_000239375.1 Pundamilia nyererei | reverse complement strand
TGTGTGCTCTTCTTCATCTGCCCCTCACTTTGCCACACATTAAGCTAAGCTGAGCAGAGAGGCGAGACCGATAAAGTGAAGGTGACATTACGCAAGTGGAAAATAACCAGATTCATTTCTGTAAGTTTAATAAAAGCTGCCTAATAGACATCACTGGGTTTGTTCTTTGTGTTCATGTTTGACAACTATCATTAGATACTAAGAAGCTGGATTAGAATAAACACACAGAGATATGTTGAGCTACAGTTAGGTCACTCTTTTATAACACAAAAAGCCTCTACTACCTCTGGTCCACTTTCATCATGTGTTATTGTATAAACAACCCAGAAAAGATCAATTCATGCATATACTTACGAAAACAACAGACATCACAAGAATGATCAGGCACACTACTCCGGTGAAGGGAATAAGGTAGTAGGAAAGCGGAAAAGGAAAGTCTGGCTTGAGAATCACATACGCCCTACAAGTCAAGAAAAGAAAAAAGTAGAAATATGTTTGTTTCTGCAAACCTAATACATATAAACAGATCTGCCTACAGGTTATACATTTCCATATGTAAATTCTGTAGGCAAAGTGTCTGTACTGGAAACCTTCTGGTTTCCCTTTGCAATCTAAGGTCTGTGGACCAACAGTGTTTGAGGTTGCAGAGCAAAAGAGCGAAAACTTTGCAGAAATTCAATCTCAAAAGCATTTGACAATCACAGATGCAATTTGATTAACAGAATTCTCTTTCTTATTTACCTGCATTAGTCACGTGACATGATAACAGACAAAGATATAAGCTCGCTACAGTGGAAAGTCTGAAAACTGGCCTTTGCCTGAGAAGCTAAATCAGCAGCCAAGCCAAATGGTTTCCAGATTGGTACAAATCTAATGCTGACAATAAAAAGTTGGTTTAATCTACAGTTTATGTTTAATATTACTGGTATTGTTCTTCCTTACCCCTGTTCCGGAATTATGTAATTCCTAAGAAAGTGCGAGGCATAGTAGCTGGCGAATACAGAGGGAATATTAATCTGTTCTGCAATAGTTTCTGAAAAAGAAAAAAAAATACAAAACAACAGGAATCAGACACACACAGTAGGACAGTACAATAGCAAATATTTATATTTGTAATATTTGTTTTCCCATGTTTATAATAGCACAAATAATTACCATTGCTGTAGTTCATATTGAGCAGAATTTCTGAATAAATGTTGTGAACGATTGCGGCATCGTATCCAGCTTGCTGTGCATTTAAAACCTGAAACAAGTTCCTTACATTAGAGCAGTGTGCTTCTCAGAAAACAAATATTCAGT
>NW_005193165.1:0-1299 GCF_000239375.1 Pundamilia nyererei | reverse complement strand
GACAGCTGTGCATAAAAATGTAATCCATAAAATAATGCAGTACCTTTTGATTGAAGTACTGTGCAAATACTGTGATAATGATCAAAATATTTCATGCCATGCACACATAACTCATAGATAGATGAGAAATTTTTTTGGACATCTAATTATTACATCAGAAATTAGGAAAATGGAAAAATACACTCAATCTTGCTTCCCAAATTTAGACAGTGGAAATTCCCTGCTTCAAATCACTTCACAGTGTAACGGGTACTTAAGCAACACAGAGGAGACACATGCTCACAGTGGCATCAGCAGAAAGAGAAACATTCAGTGTGGCGGTGCACTGCAAAGAATTACTCGGCTACATGTTAACAGTCAGAACGGGGACCACAAGTATTTAAAGGTGAGAACTTTTTTCTTCTCTCATGATTTTCCTTGATTATTGGTAATGACTGTTTATGATCATCTTTAACTACTGAAGTGTTTTTTTATGTTAAGTCTTATTTTTGGATCAGTTACATTTTAGCTTAATTAAATGCAGTTTTTCCGCCATAACATCTAAGTAGAAGTTTTAAATTTGAGTTCAGCTGAAAGGCAATTTAAGGGTTGCATTAAGTGAGCTGAACTTGACTAACAGAAAACAAAACCAGTTTCTACTTCATTTTGGTTAACACTGTTGACATTTTCAGGTGACAGCGTTTGATTAAATCAGCCACAGCAGTAAATTATGTTTACTAAATTAATTGATCATTAAATGCAAGATTTTCCTAAAACTACAAAGATCAAAGCACAAGAAATATAATCACACAGTGACACAAATGAATAACTAAGACAGAAACTCAAAGTTTTCATGTTGTAAACGACTTGCTCTTTTGCCCTGTAACAGGGTGGACCCTGGGCTATACATAACCACATAAAATATCTTTGATCAAGTGTTCCTGCATTTCAGCAACTGCATTTCATTGCCTTGTACTTGTGACATGTGCAATGACAATAAAGTTGAATTCTATTCTATTCCTGCTCTTCACAACAAAGTAAATGAGCGGTGTTTCTAAAAAAGGAAGTGGTTAACTGTGTACCGGTAATCCACCTGTAGCTTCCCTTTTAACTTTCAGTAAGCACAGTGCAAAGACATTAACCAGTGTTTTGATTCCTGTTCAGTTGACAGAATAATGATGAATCAAACAAACCACACTGAGGATGTCTTCTCCTGCTACAGTCCTTCTGTTGAAATCTACCGGTACTTCGCTGTGCTGTGGGGATGTGCTGTAACCATCACGGGTACGGTCGGGAACCTGATGACCGTTCTGGCTTTCG
>NW_005193164.1:0-1300 GCF_000239375.1 Pundamilia nyererei | reverse complement strand
TCCCAACCATAGAGTAGCTCGAATGGTGAGAAACCAGTGGAAGCCTGGGGAACTTCTCTGTACGCAAACAGCAGGAAGGGTAGCCACTGGTCCCAGTCTTTCCCAGTGTCTGACACAAACTTCTGCAACATCCTCTTCAGAGTTTGGTTGAACCTCTCCACCAACCCATCTGTCTGCGGATGGTAAGGTGACGTCCTGATGGCTGAGAGATGCCTAGCTGGTTGTGGAAGAGCTGCATCAACCTAGAGGTAAAGTTAGTCCCTTGGTCGGTCAGAATCTCATCTGGTATCCCCACCCGGGAGAACAGCTGTACCAGTGCACGCAGATCATTGGGTGCCGTGAGCGCACGCAGGGGAAATGCTTCTGGGAAACGAGTCGCATAATCACACACCACCAAAATGTACTGATGACCCCGACTACTTTTTACCAGAGGATCCACAATGTCCATAGCTATCCTACGGAAAGGGGTGGAGATGAACGGAAGTGGCTGTAGCAGTGCCCTGTCAGACTTGCGAGCTGGACATGTTTTCTGGCAGATAGGACATGTACGGCAATATTTTTGTATGTCTGTGTACATTGATGGCCAAAAGAAACGTGAGCTAACTCGCATATAGGTTTTTTGGTGACCCAAATGACCTGCCCAGGGGAGGGTATGTGGTAGGTGCATAATGAGGGGTCTACAACTAGAAGGTATCACAAGCCGTTGGTGGTCACC
The DNA here is from genome assembly GCF_000239375.1 of Pundamilia nyererei. Lineage (NCBI taxonomy): Eukaryota > Metazoa > Chordata > Actinopteri > Cichliformes > Cichlidae > Pundamilia > Pundamilia nyererei. The sequence goes on along the minus strand of NW_005193164.1, from coordinate 585 downwards.
GTCAACTGCATACAACACATTTTTGTCAACAATGAACTTCTCTTTCCCTCCCCATTTCCCAGTTCCCCCTTCAGTCACATTGGCAAACAAAACTTTCAACGTTTCATCCTCCCTTTGCAACAAAGTGATATTTTCTGGCACATCCCATTTCATGTTCTTAGTGTCCGGCCCCTTTGACCATAGCTGCTTCTCAAAGCGGCGTTGGCGGCGGGATTTTCTTGGCCCATTAGTGCCACCCTCGCACAGACTACTGTCAAAGTCTGGCAAGGGTTGGCATCCAGCCTTCGCCTGGGCTCTAGTGACCACTGGGCCCGACACTTTTAATTTAGCAATCCCCTTATCCCCCATCTCAGTCTCTGTCCACTGTTCTTCTTTTTCTTGCAGCAAATCCATGAGTACAGGCAAGTCCATCCCCAGAATAACCTCTACAGGCAAATTCTGTACCACCCCCACTGATAACAGGTATGGCTGTTCATTAATAGTCACTGTTACCTCCACTTTTGGGTATGGATGTTTATCACCATGCACACATAAAACTTCTTCCTGTCTGCTATAGTCCACACTGTTCACTGGTACCAAACTATG
>NW_005193163.1:0-1300 GCF_000239375.1 Pundamilia nyererei | reverse complement strand
TAACACTGCATTTATCTGGGACTATTTTCAGCTGGGGAATAATTGTTAAGCTTTTATGAGGGGATGATGATGCACTTATTTGTGTGTAGCTCAAGTTTTTAATTGTATCCACGATATGTAAGGGGTTAGGTTCCAGCACACAAACCCTAACAGCTGTAGTCCTTTAGTGAAAGCATACACTTAGCAACCACCCTATTAGATACATCTTGCTAGTACTGAGTTACCTTCAGTTTTTTGCTCTCGGCTGACAGGAATTGCACTTTGTGCGGTCTTCTGCTTCTGGTTCAAAGTTTTACACGATCAAAGATGCTCTTCTGCACACTTTGATTACAACCAGTTTGGCCATTCTCCTATGATCTGATATCAACAGGGGATTTTTCTCCAAAGACTGGACATTTTCTGTTTTTTTAACCATTCTCTGTAATTCCCAGAAATGGCGTGTGGGAAACTTCCAGTAGATCTGGGACTAACAACTCTGCCGCATTCAAAATCCCTTAAAATAACCCCCGCTCCCCAACCCTCAATTCTGATTCTCAGAAATCCGACAAAACAAAATAACAGTCCTTAAGTCAGTGTTCTGTACTTACATCTCCAGATAAGGTCTTTTATAACACATGTCTATAAATGCTGCCTTTACACCCATGAATTATAAAGGATGGGTGACTGAGAAAGGCAGTGATTTCAATCAGTGGAGCCCGAGCAGAGGATAGCAGACGATACATAGCGGTGAATGAGTGGAGGAACTGCTCGTTTACCTGCTCTATAGGTGCCAGAGGACATGGAAGAGAAAAAGCTACATTAAATATGTAGCAGTGCAAATTAGGATGCTATGAGGAGGGAAACGAGGTGTTACTTGCTCCCCTTCTCTTTCAAACTGTCAGCTCTCCTCATGCAACATGAGCCCCTCTGTTCTGTGGCCAATTTGTTTTGACATTCCCCACGCTGCAATCTGAAATTTACTCTTGGCCATTTCTCTGCTGCTCAACTCCCTTCACACATGCTTCCCTGAAAAGTCACTCTCCTCGCTCTTGTTGGGGACCTGTCTCATTTTGGTTGGCAGCATCTGCCATTTTCACTGTTCTGTCGCTCTCCAATTGGTCCTTACGGAAAAAATGCATTCGAAACCGCGCACTGATGGACAGACAGGTGCGCTGGCATGCACAGCAGCCCCGGATGTCTGTGTTTGTGGGGAATATTTGTTCATTACAGTCAGTTTAGATACAAAACCTCACCCTTAGATAATCTCATACCCAGTCATCAATGTAATAAATTGATTTAAATTCAAAATTTATTTGGAAGA
>NW_005193162.1:0-1300 GCF_000239375.1 Pundamilia nyererei | reverse complement strand
CACCCACCGGGAACAAGTCCGACTTATTGCCGGCAATGCGAACCAAGCTCTTGCAATGGTTGTATAGGGATCGAATGGCCCGTAGCAATGGGCCAGACACCCCAATCGCAATCCTGCCACTAAGTGCAAATTAATATCAGCTGGTTCAACTGATGGCTTTTAAAACAGGTGTTTCATTGCCAACAAACATGATGGGTAAAACCAATGAGCTCTCTCAAGACCTTAGCAACCATATTATTGCAAAACATACTGATGGCATTGGTTGTAGGAGAGTTTCAAAACTACTGAAGGTTGTAGTGAGCACTGTTGGGGCCATAATCTGGAAGTGAGGCATCATCAGCATACAGCACTGGTATGCTTCATAAAACTGAACTAAAGAATGAACAGAAAATGTACCAAGACATTCTTGATAAAAATCTGCTACCATCTACCAGGATGATGAAGATGGGTCAAAATCACACCTGAGCAGCGCATGCGTGTAGTTTCTCCATGCCGGAGGCAACTTGACCAACAAAGGCTTTTGTACTAAGTATTAAATCAGTTTCATTAAGCTTTTTCCCTGTATCATTTCTCATTATTACACACAGAATTATGCAAAATCATACTATATGGCAGGGCAGCCAGGACAGGATTGCTGATTGTTGGAGGGTACCAGTCGTGCTGGTGTTCCTGTAACGATCGATTTTAAGGATTTAAGCACAGAGCAGGTTGACGTTTCCAACCACAGAGTTTATTTACAACACTAGTGCAGAGGAAAACTATTACACAAGAGAGGGCCCCTGGTGAGCTCATCACTGGACCCAGTTTAGTTTGAACAGCCTGGCACCGGAGTGGATGATGCCGTCACCTCCTACATCGTTCCCTCGCTCACCTGGGAGCACTGTGAGAATCATGTTCTTTGATTTCTCCAGTGCCTTCAACACCATTCTTCCCACAGTCCTGAATGACAAGCTGGAGAACTCAGGTGTGGACCATCACCTCACTACCTGGATTCTGGACTTCCTCACCGACCGACCACAGTATGTGAGAACTCAGCGCTGTGTGTCGGACATGGTCGTCTGCAGTACGGCCCCACAGGGAACGCTTCTGGCTCCGTTCCTCTTCACCATCTGCACTGAAGACTTCTCCCACAACTCCACCCAGTGCTTCCTTCAGAAGTTATCTGAGGACTCTGCAATAGTCAACCTCATCACTGATGGGGACCACAAGGTGTACAGAGAACTGCCCAATGACTTTGTGGCATCTCTGCTGGGGACAGGAACAGACTGAACGGGCTGATCCAGAGGGCCAGCTCTGTTCT
>NW_005193161.1:0-1300 GCF_000239375.1 Pundamilia nyererei | reverse complement strand
TTAATAAATGACAAATTAAAAAAGCATGAACATTTTTTTGTATCGAAAAAATATCGAACGGTGTCACCAAAGTATCGAACCGAACCGTGAATTTTGTGTATCGTTGCACCCCTAAACAACATAATAGTCAACTCTAAGTAAAAGTGAATGTTTGATTGTATTCTATTTTACCTTATTACGAAATCATGCAAATCAATCAGAGGTCCATAACGTGATCCATTCAAATTACCAGAATTCCCCACTACAGCACAAATCCTGCAGCGATCAGGCCTGGGTTCTACATCTTCTGAAATGATCGGTAGCATCTCAAACACCTTGTCTACTGTTGCATTGAAGAAACTGAAGTCGTATTTTTCCTGCTTTATTTTCTGACAGACATAAGAGAGGAAAGTTAATAAAGTTAATGGAACTGGTAACCAGCAAGTTTTACACTTTTTTTGTCAACATTGAATATATATATATAGATGGATATCTCACACGCTCCAAGTATATGTTTCAGTGGCTCCAACAGTTGGAAAAATATAATGAAATGCAAAGTTAATCAACATTTGTTTTGTTTAGTGATCATTTAATTTACCTTCCACCAGAGGAAATCATTCTCTGAGATGCTGTGTTTTCTTGGCAAAAAGGGTTCAGGAGATGCATCAATCTGTTCCCTAAACCAAGGATCACCATCTCTTATACATTTGAGACAGGAACAAAAGCTCGACTTCCAGGGCCCAAAGGAGTAAACAGATAAATTCCATGAAGGACTGAAAAACATAGGCATCACTGCGATGCACAGGAGTAGGGAAATAAGAACCCCGGATTTTTTCTGTCTGTAATTCATCTTTAATGAAGAACAATCTGTGGATTTAGTGAGTGGAGAAACATTCAGGTGAGTAAATCTAAGAATGTAGACAATGTTACAAAGAAGCCTACAACAAAACACTATCCACCGTTTCAAAAGCAACCTTGGTGACATAATCTGGGGACGGCATTGCATAATCAATGCTATATGTGAGGGGTTTATATGTGTTAACTCATTTAAAAGACATTGCCTTTCTACTTAAATAGCATAACATGACACCCAGTAGAAAGGAAAACATCTTGGACAATGTTTATTTAATATAACATAGAAAGACGCTTTTGTCACGGCTGGGGCGGCAGTCGTGTGGAGGGTGAGAAAGGAGGATCCAATAGCAGACAATGGCGGAGGTGCAAGTGGGTTTTATTTACAGTGCACAAAACCAAGGTGTGGGCAGAACCGAACATAAACCTAAACTGGGAAAACTAATACAAAATGGAGGACATGAAGCGA
>NW_005193160.1:0-1300 GCF_000239375.1 Pundamilia nyererei | reverse complement strand
CACCTCTCCCAAACTTCATTAATTAATTGACTGCAGTCCTGAATTATTAATTTACTCTTGAGCAAATTCGAAAATGAACACTTTGGATATCATAGTCCAGACAAGGTCTGGAGACACAGGATGTATGGTTTTACCACTATTGCCAGTTCATTGGAACCGTGTGTCACGCCAGACTCGAACGCTGGTCTCCAGATTGGGAGGCAGATGGGCTAAGCATTTGTTCTCTGCCTCTCTTACAACAGCAATATTAATATTAAGAAATTAATGTAATTATTCAGAAAGGAACCCTTACATTGTGTACTGTGACAGCATTTCATAAAGAGTCCCAATTATTTTGTTTCGGTACTTCTGTTCTTTCTGGACTGGTTCTTTGAGATCCAAGCGACTCTGGACATCTTGTGGGAATTTTGGAATGGAAATAACTGCAGGCAGTCTACGGCAAGAAGGTATAGAACTGCAATACAGTAGGAAAACAGCATTAACTAGCCATTTTGCAAGCACTTAAATGCATATGCAAATTTAGACATTTATCACAACCTACCTCTGGTTTGCTTGGGACACTGGACCTTCAACTGTACCTTCAAATGGGTCGACCGGTTGTAAAGTGATGATGACTTCCTTGTAGCGGTTTGTGAAGTCTCTGAACTTCAGCTGCTTTTTGAAAGACTTGTCAAAAAGATATGCAACCATGGTCTCAGTGAGTCCACAGTCTACCGTCTCTCCATCTACATTGTTATCTGAAATATAAAGTACAGTATGAAATAAAAATAAAACCATTTTCAAATTTAGTTTTAAAGTGACATTATGATCAATACATAATAATAATAATAATAATAATAATAATAATAATGATAATAAGCTATCATTGTGAATCTGTCTATATTCCCCAAAAGGAAGTTACAATTAATTCTCTTGATTAATTGTTAATATAAATTAACTGGTAATATAAAAATGTAAGTAAGTGTCCCTGCGCAGAGCTTACAGCTCTCATATTCGAAAATCCCACTAAGTAGGTGGAATGGTACAAATGTGTACCTTCCATTGTTTAAAATCCCTTTGAGCGGGAAACAAGTTAGATGCGATAAATTTTGCTTAGAAAACGATTTTGTTAATAGCTATATTTACATACTAGCATGTTTTGAGAAATTATTGATTTTTTTACATTGTTGTACACGGTTCGTCACTATTTATTGATAAAACACTCGAATATGGCGGGCAGACAGACGTTGACCATTCCACCAACAGTCTAAATAGTCCACATTTGTACCTTTCTTTGTTTAAAACTTAGCTAACTGCTAGC
>NW_005193159.1:0-1300 GCF_000239375.1 Pundamilia nyererei | reverse complement strand
GCCTCCAGACTCTTGAAAGCTTTCATTTGCTGCCTAGTGTAGTAAGAAGTCTGGAGGACCAAGTAGTTGGTGATATCCACAGCCTCGATAGTAGGCAAATCCTTTACTTCTGTGGTGTATTCGGACAGATTCCATTGAGGTAACTCAGAAAACAAAGAAAGACTAAATCATAGACATAACAGTGTAAACTAAAATTTGTGCACTTATTTTAGAATACAGTATTATGTGATTTTATAAGTAAATTAGTTCTAAACCAAAACCAATTCTTTATTACCCAGTAAATTAATTTACATATTTAAAGAAAGACAAATATGTAAGTGTAGTGTTATTGTACATCTTTAATGTAAAACTGATGTTTAGTTGATATTACCACTGTATCTGGCTGTAATTGCAGCCGTCACAGCTGCTGTTAGCTGCTGTAATTTAGAATTAGCCGGCATTACTGAAACCTTCTTTTAAGTGGATCAAGCAATGTTGTACTTGGTCACTTAGTGACTTTCATACAATGTGAGAATATAATCAAATTGTTTATCAGAAGGAAAGCATGATTTTTTTCCAGCCAAAAATTTCCTGCTATAATGTTAGTTTATCACCCGCAGAGGTTTTTCTTATTTAGCAGGCTTGTTTTCAGCTGTCTTGAGACGAAAAGGTGTCTAATCTTCTGATAATAAGTCATTGTCACAATATCGGGAATAAATAAGCATGCATATGCAGTTATTTGTATGTTAGTTTCCTGACTTCGGTTAAGGTGAAAAGGTTAATATTTTATCTAGATGCCAGTTAAGTTGTTAGGACGTCTTCTCAGATGGTAAGAGATAGAAATGATCCTTCACATCTGGAGTCTTAAGGTGCAGACACAAATTAAAATTTGCCCCTACAGTAAACAAATGCCCACAAATTTTATTCTTCTCCTCATTTGGAATACAATGTATGTGGCTGGTCTCTAGCCAAAAGTGCAATTAAATAGAAAGGTGGTGCACACTTCAGCTAGTGTATTCAAGATGGTGGGGAAACATGGTGGTTTCCACTGGTAGCCATATGTAGTTTTAAAGGGTTAATTCTAAGTTTATGAGAGTGCATCAGTTTCATTTTTCTGTTAAATAAACAAAAAAAAAAAGAGAGCGATACATCCAACTTAGTTGACTGAATCAATTGCAAAAATGATAATGGCTGCTTATTGGTGGTGGGTTCACCTAAAGAATGAAATATATATGTCCATCTCTCTGACCTGTCTGTAATGTAAAATATAGATTTTAAAAGTAGTCTGTGCTGTGAGAAGAAGTTACAAAATTAATTTATT
>NW_005193158.1:0-1300 GCF_000239375.1 Pundamilia nyererei | reverse complement strand
GTTAATGCTTGATGCACTGCACCCATATCTAACAGCTCGGGCAAATTAGGAAAAAAATCTATGGTGTCATGGACAAGAAAGTCTACCACAACATTTTAGTGCATTATGGAGTCTCTTCTGGACCGGAGCTGATTAGTCGTGGGTTCATATACCAACAAGACATTGACCCCAATCATAAGTCAAAGCGGTGCAGACACTATTTGACCAAGAAAAAAGAATGTGAAGTTCTGGACCTGATGAAATGGCGAAGCGAAAGGTCAGACTTCAGTTCTGTTGAGCAGATTTGAGATTTAATGTATTCAAAGACAGCTCGCTAAAGTTTTATGCAAACCAATTCTCTGTGGACATCTAGAAGCTATTTGGACATCAATAGCAAAAGACACCATGGATAAGGAACAGTAAATAATGCGCTTCAGTGCTTGAACATTTGCACACTGAAGAGAAATGTCTATGTGCAGAGCAATGTCTCATGAAATCAGAAAAGATGGCCGGATTTGGTATATCTTTCTATGAACATTTGCGTACCGGGATGCAGTTGTTCCCCTGTTTGGGACACAGGTGGAGTTGGCAGTGAAGGAAGATGTCACTAGAGCCCCCAGTGAACCGGAACATGTTGAAGGAGAAGTAAGTGGAGGTTGCCAGTCCGTTTTCCTCCATCTGCACCGTCGGGTCAGCAGGGTTTGCACAGCTGTTCATAAGCAGGAAAATAAACTTTGTTCAGGAGTCCATAATAGTGATCAAAAGGAGTTGAATTAATCTCTGAGCAGCAGCGAGTAACCACCACCTCTGAGTTTCTCTCACCCGTTAATGATCAGATCATGTCTTGGACTGCTGGTGGGTGATGCCTTGTCAGTTGCCCAGCAGGAGTCGGTCACCACACTGACCATGCTTCCATCCAAGCCATCGGTCTTCAACACCATCCAGATTTTCTCGTTTAACTGCAATTCATTGTTCCACTCCACAAGTTGTGTGCGGCCGGCATCAGTGTAGGCCTCGATAGTCAGAGTGTAATTCCAAGCTCCAGATGTGATGTTCTGTGCAACGGACCTGCAGAATGCACACATTTACACTGTTGTTAACAACAATCCCAACTAGGGCTGCTCAATTAATCGAATTTTAATCACGATTACGATCTGGGCTTTCAACGATCATCAAAAAATGACTGAGCCGATTATTAGCCCCTCCCTCATTTATCCGCAACACCTTAAAGGCCGGTCCGTGAAAATATTGTCGGGCATAAACCGGTCCGTGGCGCAAAAAAGGGTGGAGACCGCTGATTAAGAGGACACGAGGGAAGCTC
>NW_005193157.1:0-1300 GCF_000239375.1 Pundamilia nyererei | reverse complement strand
GAGAGAGAGAGGCCCTGCTAGGGCCGTAACACCCCCTCCCATAAATGCAAACCCATGGTTTGTCAAATCACAGTAACCAAAAGTGAGTCCGTAGCCGTGTCAGGACGAAATGCAGGCTTTCCACCTACCAAACCACGTAGCAACGGTTAGGCATGGCCTGCGGGAGCTGCCAATCCCATCTCAGTGGGTTCACCACATTACCAGAGAGTGGCCCCAGACCCTCGAAACAGTGTCCTATGGGATAGCCGGGGCTTCGAACCATCACGTGTGGAGAACCCAGCAGGCAGCTAGCAGGCTTCACTGAAACACAAACATGATTGTTAGCAAGGGGTGCAGGTCTGAAGGGTGGTTTTGAACATGGGTCAACCAGTGGCAGCTCAGGGTTAGTTGGCCTCATACACTGATTACGGGGTGCTACAGAGCAACTGTGCTCCAGGTTTAGCCTATCAGTAGGCCTGGCAGGCTTGTCAGTTTGAGAGCCACGACTGACTTTACTCAAAACAGGCCCCTTTCGTGTTGAGTGGGCTTTCTGTTTGAGTGCCAGTCTGATACAATTGGCAACCACATGGCCAGGCTTGTGACAGAAAAAACACAGTTTGGGCCTAGGTCTTAACACCATAACTGCGTTTTCCGTCTTAGCTGGCCCACTCTTACCTGTCCAGGCTGCGCTATAGTGCAGAGGGATATCCTGTCCTACTGCACTTGCTGTATGAGTCAGCGTAAACTCATCTGCCAGGGTGGCGGCTTGCTGTAGAGTTGTAGCCCTCTGTTCACTTAAATAAAGGGCCACAGACTTAGGAACAGAGTTTTTAAAATCCTCCACCAGCATAAGCTCACGTATGGACCCCACATCATTAACCTGGCTTGCTGCACACCACCTATCAAAGAGCCTCGCCTTCTCCCTGGCGAAGTCAAGATAGGACTGTCCCTGCGCCAACTCCAACCCTCGAAAATGCTGCCTATAGGCCTCAGGTACCAGCTCATAGGCTTGGAGGACGGCACTTTTGATCTTTCCATAAACCAGGCCGTCCTGCCTAGACAGACCAGAACATGCTGCTTGAGCCTTACCTGTCAACCGACATAGCAACATCACCCCCCACACATCTTGAGGCCACTGCAGTGCAGTTGCCAGGCGTTCGAACACACTGAAAAAGCTGTGAACACTGGATTCACAGAAGTCTGGAACCAGGTGAATGTTATTGCTCACAAACAAGCCTCTAGACACCTGTACACTAGCAGCTGTGTCAACCATTTTGGGGATGGTGAAGGGTTAGGAAAACACAACCTAATCAAGACAATT
>NW_005193156.1:0-1301 GCF_000239375.1 Pundamilia nyererei | reverse complement strand
CTACACTGTACACCATACACGACATTGTTAAGTTTGTGTTTAGGAGTTTTGTCTCCTGGGATGAACCACTTTGCCTGAGTGTGTTGCTGGATCTGAAGTAAACTGGGGTGTTGTGCTTGGAGAAGACTCTCCTGAGTTTTTCCGATACACAAGCTACATAGGGGATGACAATGTTGTTGCATTTGTCTTTCTAATCCTCCCTAGTTGGTGTCTGATGTTCTTTTCTGTGAATCGTTGCTGTCTTGATGAAAGCCCAATTAGGATGTTTTAAGAGCGGGCTTTGTGTGTGTGAGCTTTCAGAAGCCCAGGGTTAATAATCAGGACCCTACAAAACCGGGCATAAAATGTTCCCTATGAGCCTGAAAGGAAAAAGAGGGAACACACACATGTAAAGGAAGCTCTTAAAACATGAGGTTATCCCAATTGGGCTTTTAGCAAGTTTCCAAATGCCGTTTGTTATTGTGGAGAAACACCTACTAAAGAGAAGGGCCACCAGGCCAAAGCAAAGGTTTTGACTTAATCAGCGTTAACTTTGTGTTAAAATAAATTCATGAAGACAGCCGAAGGGTCAGGACTGCCAAAATGAATTAAATAAATACATCATTAAAGTTGATAATACTGATGATGTGCCCCTGGACACATCATCAGTGATGTAACCTGGGGTCATTGGGGGTTTCGTGTCTTTCAACAATCAGACCCCCTTTCCCAGGAGACCCAGCCAGGGTTGATCAAGCCCCAGCTTGTGTCCAGGTAGCGCTACCCTACATGCCATGCCTCTCCTCTTTTGATCCACAGCCACTTTGTCACTGCTTCTGCTGCGTTGGTAGCCAACTTAATGGCTCTTCGCTGGTTAGCCCCTACAATGCTTAGCATTTTGTATGCCCTGCAAAGGGATTGACCTGCGAATCCTCGAACATCCCACTTTGATGGGTTGGCGTCTTGCCCGCCAGCCATTACTCCGGCACTCGTCCACTAACTCGGAATACTTTGCCCTCTTTCTCTCATGAGCTTCCTCCATACAGTCTTCCCAAGGCACAGTAAGCTCCAGAAGGATTACCTGCTTGGAGGCAACTGAAGTAACAACGATGTCTGGCCTCAGAGTTGTCTTGGCTACCCCTTCGGGGAACTTTAACTGCTTTGCCAGGTCAACTCTCAGCTCCCAATCGTGCGCCATTGCCAACATGCCAGGCGAGGTGTTTCGGACTGGTGCTGCTGGGTTCTCCCCAGTTTTTATAAATGTTACCTTGTTCTTAACTGAGCAGGTGCTCTTACTATGACTGATCCCACTTCAGATCGAATCC
>NW_005193155.1:0-1301 GCF_000239375.1 Pundamilia nyererei | reverse complement strand
GTGGTTTCAGCAACATTAAATTTAAAAACTGTACTTTTGAGTTAAAATATATATTTATAATTTTAATAAATGACAAATTAAAAAGGCATGAACATTTTTTGTATCGAAAAAATATCGAACTGTGAATTTTGTGTATCGTTGCACCCCTAATATATATTGGAAACACTAAATTGCCCACAGGTGTGAATGTGGTAGTGAAGGAGAGCACAAATGGTTGTCTCTGTCTATGTGTTACCCCTACAACAGACTGGCGACCTGTCCGGGGTGTACCCTGTCTTTCGCCATAAAAGATCTGGGATAGGCTCCAGCGCTGCCCGCAAGCATGAAAAGGATAAGCAGAAGCAAATGGATGGATGGATGGATTAAATATATACATATACACAATGAGAGTATTTTACCTTATCAGCTCATTTCTGTGTGACTAAGGAAATAAAGACATAAAACCTATTTACACATACTCAACATTGATTCTTCTTTGATTCTCTTCTTTGCAGGTTACTTTCAGTTGGTGTTGCTGCTGTTCTGGTTGAATGCCTATTCTTTTTTTTTCTTTTTTTTTTGCACAGAAATGAGGCACGTATTGGTTAGCCACAACCAAACCAGAAGAAGTCAAATTTTCCATCTGACACCTTAGTGAATACCACAGAACCACACAAAGAAAAAAATTGAGAACAAAGGTTTATTAATCTGATAGAAACCAGATCAGTACCATGAGAGCAGCAGCACTGCTAGTCTGGCAATAAAACATACTCACTTTTAAGTATACATTTAAAACTCTACTTGAAATAGAATGTGCTTTTTTTTTAATCACACAACGCAAAATAATTTAAAAAGATTCTATAAAGTAGATAATACACATATTTCTTTGTAACACGTGGATGTCCTCTGGTCAGAGGTGTTGAGGGGACCAGTTGGAGACGTCAGTGGTTGGACTGGTGGACTACTTCAGTGAAGAGTAGATGACGTCTGGCTCTGATTTAAAGTCTGAACACAAACACACACAGTTCAAACAACAGGAAACATGATTTACAAGCTTTGTAGTTCAATCAAGACCTCCAATCGTCATTTTTGGGATGAACTGGGCAGAAATTTGAAGGCAATTCAAATTTCTGCCCAGTTCATCCCAAACCAGTTTGATGGGGTTCAAGTCTGAAGACTCTGCTGACCACTCCATGTTTTCATTCCATGTTACCGTCTTATTCTTTTTCCTGAGGTAGTTCTGGCATAGCTTTGACTTATATTTTGGGTCATTATCTTGCTGTAGGATGGACCCCTGAAACACACTGTGGAAGCACCTGCTA
>NW_005193154.1:0-1301 GCF_000239375.1 Pundamilia nyererei | reverse complement strand
ATTATTTTACATTTACAACTTTTTTTCCTGGGGACCCTGTGACACCCCATTGAAGAGCCGTAGGCTGTGGATCTCTTAAGATCTCACTGTTGGGTTTGTAAGGCCATGTTACTCCTAAATTTCTATCTTGTTCAAAGAGAAGATATAAAACAAAGTTCTAAGCTACTCGATCTTATTGTTCTCCTTTTTAAAAAAGAATCGATAAGAGAATCGATAAGAGAATCGATAAAGAATCGAATTGTTAAACAGAATCGAAAATGGAATCGGAATCGTGAAAATCTTATCAATACTCATCTCTAATCAGGATCCTGCAACAGCCACCTAAGGGTTAACCGCACTAGATAAAACTTGGGACTTGTAGGATAGGCTCCAGGCCCCTGTAAAGGCTAAACTTCATAAGCAATTAATTAAAATTAAGACTATTTAGAATTAGAAAGTAGTTGTGACATTTAGATGCATAATCTGTTCAAAAATAGAAGAGATGGTTTGTTGTTATGAGAAGTTTAAGTGGTTGGGTTAAAGGAAGACTAGGTGTATGGCCCACTTATACCTAATATAGCTCAAAGTTCAATTTTCTGTTCAAAACTCTTGTAGAAAAGTCTAAGATCTACATTGAAATTACCTCAGACAAACTCTCTGGATAAGATCAGTTTCAACTGTTAATGTATACAATTTTTAATAATTTTTATTTATATTTTTTTTACCTGCATCTTTTGCTAAAATAATCTTCTCATGATGACTACTAAATATTTATTTCTGTTAAGAGTAAAGAGTGATGTAAAATGAGAATATGGTCATCTTTTTTAAATCTTGGGTAAGAAAAAGGGTGAGTGGAACAAGATAGAAGGATAACACTTTTCAGCCACCATCATTTCATGGAGACTGATTAAGTTTAAAACCTAAATGTAGTGCTGTACTCTTGTCAATATATTTTTGTTATTTTGTGTTTATGATTTGATATAGATGTTTGATGTATAGTTTAAAGAGTCATTATAAAACTGATCAATAAGTTATTACATTAGCCCAAACTATACCCCTATGCCATGATGCTTCACTCCGTGATGTACAGAAGGTAAAATACATCTTCTTTTTTTCCCTTTTCCACAAGTGCAAGTGAAACAGAAAATGCCACTGCCACAGTCACATGCTACTCCTTACCACGCACATCTTAACCACCTAGCTTTCATTTCTCTTTTACAAATGAGTTAAAACGAATAGTTATGTCTATAACTTCTGTTCCCTGAAGGAGAGGAACGAGGTACAACACATAAGTATGGGATATCACGCCCTCGCGTGTCCTG
>NW_005193153.1:0-1301 GCF_000239375.1 Pundamilia nyererei | reverse complement strand
AATAATAATAATAATAATAATAATAATAATAATAATAATAATAATAATAATAATAATAATAGTAATAATAATAATAGTAATAATAATAATGAAGCGCACTCTCTGGACTATTCTCTTTTAAGTGAATAGTATTGCATTTGGTATATAAAGTAAGTAATAAATAATAGGTACTGAATTTTGCTTCTAATCTATGGAAGAAAAACATTCACTGATTCTAATCAACAAGAAGGATTCCCCTGCCACCTACAGCTCAGTTTGAGGTATATTGTATTGATATCCCTGGAGCTACAAAGGAGTTGATTCTATGTGAGTTTGCAGTTTAACTTTGAGTGGGACATTTACATGATAATCCGTCCATCCATTTTCTTAACCAGTTCTCAATTAGTGGACAAAGAAAGAAATGAAGATTATATTTATATTTTCCATAAATCATGAAGGTTGGGGTTAGGATTCAGAGCTACAGTTAAGGTCATCGCTGATGTTGACTTAGGTGTCAGAGGGTTGACCTTTGCCTATCTCCATTTTATTAACTGAATAATAGTCTTTGACACCTGATTTCTATGAGACTCAGAGCAAAAGTGCTTTTCTTTATGACGCATAAAGCAACTAAACTCATTTAAAAAAGATGGAAGAGTGAAGGAAAAAGAAGGAAAAAGAGGAAAATATGTAAAAGATACTAGTAGTAACTGACTCTTATTATATAAGATAGCTTATCAAACTCCATTTATTTACCAGCAGCCTGACTTCTTGACCAGAATACATTTACGGTGACAAAAAGATGGGGGTTTACTGGCTGATTTGTACCCAAGCATGTTGCTGCAATTACATCATTAAAAACTGCAAATCAGCCCGTCTGTGCTCATGTCTTCTTCTCAAGACTGCTGCACTATATCAGTAAAGCAAAAGCGTAAAGAGTCCCTCTGCTGGACAGACATATACAGTGCAATAAAAAAAGCATTCGCACACTTCCTGATTTGGAAAGAAAAGCAACTGGACTTCTTTAAGTTGCTTGAAGACGTTTCACCTCTCATCCAAGAAGCTTCTTCAGTTCTAAAGGGTCAAATGGTGGAGAGTCCCAGATTTAAACCCAGTGGGAGTATCCTCCCAAAGAGGGATAAAGGACCGCCTGATGATCCTCTACCTAATCACACGAGCCAAGGTGTGAAAACGGGTGTTTATTGGGGTGTTTTTTGCATTCATATGTTTTATTACTTAAGATTACCAATTGTTCACCTAAATTTCTGTCATGAATTACTGTATTGCAGGAATTACTATACAAAAACAATACAAAAGCAGGAGCC
>NW_005193152.1:0-1301 GCF_000239375.1 Pundamilia nyererei | reverse complement strand
CTGAGGCCAGTGCAGCGAAGTCGCCATGCATTCAAATGCAATGAAGAAACTATGAACACTTGATTCAGAAAAAACTAGAACAAGGTGAATGTCATTGCCCACAAACAAGCTCCTAAACACCTGTGCACCAACAGGTGTAGGCCAAGAGCTCATCAGCTCTATCTGATGCAACGTGATAGCTGTTCCATCCTCCATTTCCTTCAGTTTCAGCTCCGTTCTGAACTGGAACTCCCTCTCTCTTTCCTCCTTCACCAACTGACGGCGTGCCAGACACATTCTAAGCTTTTCATCCATTTTAGAATTGGAGAAGGGTCAGCAAATACACAAGCAGAGACAAATGTCAGTAGAGCTAGCAGGCTACAGTTGTCTTGTCCCACCTAATTAAGGCACCACTACACCTCTCTGTCACAGGCTAGCCAACAATTAAACAGCTTAATGCTTAACCGAACACAACAACATCTTTCGTTGACTGACTTACCTGTTGTGCCATTCTCCAAAGCTGATTCTGTTCATCTGGACGTAGCATTTTCAGTGGGAGAAACGTTTTGTCACTCATCCAAGTGACTTCTTCAGTCCGACTGTCTTTGCACTGCCTTCCAGGGAGTGGAGAGGTCCTATGGTGTGGTTGTTGTTGCTGCAGTTTGGAGATGTGGGAGCTGTGGCGAGGTTGCTGTTTCAAGTGAGTAGTGTTGGCTTGTGGGCATTAGTGGCAGTAAGGTGTGTGCCGCGATTGGTGATTAGGATGGGCCTGTAGGCCGCAGAAGTGCATTTATCTTTGGTGTTCTTTCTTTCACCTCTTTAGACACACAACACTGGGTTGTGACCTTTTTTTGTTCTTATTGAAAAAGCGCCATTGCCATCTCTTTGTGTTAAACTGCTAATTAAAAAAACCTATTATTTACCATGCTGCTCTGTTTGGTGTCCTTCTCTTTTATTCCCTGCTCCCCACATCTTCCCCTAGACCTTATTTGTGGGTATGTAACAGCATTCATTAAAATGTAACTCTTACATCAAGTTAAACCTAAATCCCAAGTATTTCAAAACAATTCAGCAAAATTTTCCTGACTTATCTGATGGCAGTTGTTAATTTTTTTTTAATTCCACATAAAATTATTCTGAGCTGAGTTTCTTTAATTTAACTTTATTTTATTTATATAGTGCCAAATCAAGTGAGTTGATATAATGAAATATTATTCCCATCCATCCTCTTTCTCTTATCCTTGTCAGGGTCACGGGTGGGGGGGCTATCCCAGCTGTCTTAGGGCGAGAAGCAGGGTACATCCTGGACAGGCCACAGAGCT
>NW_005193151.1:0-1301 GCF_000239375.1 Pundamilia nyererei | reverse complement strand
AGCCAGTCAGTGTCCGTTCACCCTCTGTTCACCCACTCCCTATAATAAACCTTCACCTACCTGCCAGTCCTGCGTTTGGGTTCCTTCTTCCTCGCCTCCACACAACGCCTGACAGAGCTATGTGATGCAGTCCCAAAAGTAACTATAAGAGTACTTATTAGTAAAACTCATTCTGGTATTAAACTGAACAGCCACTGAAAATGTGCACTCTAACCTTTTTTGTGTCCGCCTACTGGTGATGGCCAGAGGGGCCGACGGCGTGATATGGCAGCCTTGCTTCTGTCAGTCTGCCCCAGGGCAGCTGTGGCTACAACTATGGTTTGCCTGTACCAGTGTGTGAATGTGAGAGTGAGTGAATAGTGGAACTGTAAAGTGCTTTGGGTGCCTAGAAAAACGCTATATCAATGCAATCCATTATAACCTTTCTCACAATTTTAAAGGAACTGATTCAAAGACAGATCACAATCGAACCAGTCTTTGGTTTGCTCATGCTCAACGTCTCATCTAAGTTTAATAAACTGTGTAGCTTCATAAAGCAACTTTGAATATTTTTTAATATTTAAAAAAGTAATAAATGTAAACACTGTCATTTACAGCCACCAGGGAGCCATGTGGCCTCATGGCCTGAGTCTGTACAGCCATTCATATTCTTCTCTTTGGGGTGCAATAACTACATAATCAAAGCTTCTGCTGCTTTTTCAACTGTGATACTGTAGTAATGAACCAAATCACACTCTCTGCAGTTTTTCTATGCATGTACGATATTCTGGACTGTTGTTGCTATGGCTACATATTCCCGTTGCTTTGGTATACTATTTTGTACAAACAGCTGTCAGTTGTTTATAACAGAGAAAAACATGTGCATCAAAGAAAAAAGAAAAAGAAGCATTGTTATTTTTTATATATTGTTATAAGAAAAAATGAAAACATAAAATGTGATGATAAAATTTCTAAATGTTTGATGTTTCAAACACGATCATTCCTTGTTGAGTTGTACAGAGATTTCGTCTGTTTCGTCTTTGTGAATGTGCCACTGAGTCAAATCAACAAAACTACAAAGTCAGAAAGCTGAATGTGGAACATTTCACACTAGGTCGCTGTGTTGGGTGAGCAGAAAGCCAATGTGTCGCCAACGAGACATTTTCAGACAGCGACAGAAGAGTCGCTGGACATGTGTCCGTCACCACGTGTCCGTCACCACGTGTCCGTCACCACGCGTCTGTCACCACGCGTCCATCACCACGCGTCCATCACTACGCCTCCATCATCATGCGTCACATCATTCTGCATCCATCACCATG
>NW_005193150.1:0-1301 GCF_000239375.1 Pundamilia nyererei | reverse complement strand
ATACAGTAGTGCAGTTAAGATAAGTGAGATATAATTCCTACAGAGGCTATATAAAGTGCTAGTGGTTGTGAGTGGTGGTTCAGTCCATGTTATTATTGTGTGTTAATAAGAACTGTTTCCTTCCTTCCTTGAAATCATCATCCTTCTAGATAAACTCTCATCACTGTCTCAGCAGGTTGCCTTCTTACACAATAACACACCTACATCTGCATTCCCCCGTTCTTTGACCTTTCTCTCATCCTCAATCTATTCTCTTCCACAACAAACTGAATCTCAGTCTGCAATTACACACCATGATAATTGAGACTTGCACAGGGCTTTGCTTTCCGCACACAGACATGTGCTCAAACATTAAATGGGATGTTTTGTTTATTTTTTCTATGATGCACTTGGTGTAAAAAGCTAAGCATTTTTCTTGTTTATTTTCACAGTGGGAAAATAAGGGTTTCCAATAATAGGCACCTCTACAGAAATTATTATGCTTGTATGCAAGTGTCAGTCACTGCACAGCACGTAGCTGCAATCAATTGAATGCATGAAATGACATCAAATACATCAAAATCACAGCAACAGTTTGCAGCTTAAGCAAATACAAGAGTGCAAACAGTACCACCTGTATTCATATAGCAGAAAGGTGATGACTTTTCTCAGTCATGCATAGCGTAAATCAGGACTAAGATTAAAACTCTCAAGTTATGCCAACAGTTTGGAGGCCAGCTCACTTGCTTGCTCGCTTGTTACTCACAGTTGGATGAGAGGATCATCATCCGTTTTACCTCGGTGCAGGTCAAGATCAAGATCTGTTTGTTGTGCCATAAGAAAGAAAATTGCCCTCAACTCAGACAATAATTCCACACAAAAGCTAGTGTTACCTTAGACAGGTTGAGCACTTGACACGTGTAAAGCAATTTGCCATGTTAAATACTGTTAAGACAGACATGGCTTCATTGTGTTACAATAAATATGAAGTTTTTAATATGAATAGTCCCTGCAGCCCACCAGGAAGTTCCCCATCTCCTGGACTGTGACCCCTGTTCCCATGACCATTCACTTTCTTTAACACTAATCTTTGTTGCTGTTGCTGGAGCCTGGTAACACATGGCCAGTGACCAGACTCTTTAGTGTCTTACCTTTTTGTGCTTTATAATTATAGAATAATTATCAACCATTCCACCAATCTCAATTACTCCTGCTTGTAATCTCCTGCATAAATAGTCAAAGGAGCTTGCAAAGAAAAGCGTCTGGACTTCTTTAAGTTGCTTGAAGACGTTTCACCTCTCATCCGAGAAGCTTCTTCAGTT
>NW_005193149.1:0-1302 GCF_000239375.1 Pundamilia nyererei | reverse complement strand
TATGTCCTTCAATGTGCATACTAAGCAAAATTCTGGGACTGATTTTTTTAATTTGCACTAAATTAGAAACATCCTGTCTCGGAGTGACACTGACAAACTAGTTCTTTATCATATTATGCCGTTACATATTCCATATGTACGCAGGATGACCTCTTTAAGACACTCCGGCTAGCCCAGCCATGCATCACAGCTTACATAGAAAGCAGCTGTGCAAACGTGAAACCGGTGGTCATTTGATCTCCACTGGTTTTGTATGGAGGACCACAAGAGCCACGTCCATCGAAATAAAGAATTCTGTGCTTAAATTATGAGTTATAGAATAAATTCTACATTTGTAAATTCATTTTTGAATTCCACATTTGAAAACAACATTTCAAAATCCATTTTTGAATACCAATTTAATAAATTGATTTTCAAAATGCTTTTTAAAATGGTGATTCCACTCCTTATTTCAAAATTAATTTCTCTTTTCTGTTCGCTGTATACTTGTAAGTTGAAGGCACAGGCTGTGTGCCTGACCAACCAATTTTTTTCAACCAAACCAAATTGATTTTTCTAGCTCATAGCTTCGCCCTGCTGACAAGCGTGTGTGCTTGAGCAAAGGCCATTACACTCGGCTTGACACGGATATGTGAAGAATGAAGGTAGGGCTGGGCGATATGGCCTAAAATTCATATCGTGAGATAATTTGAAGCATGTGCGGTAACGATATATATCACGATATATTCTTTTCTTCTGTATAACATATTTTCGACACTATAAGGCACACTTACAAATCCTTATGTATGAATTCTGGTTGTGCTTACTGAGCTCGAACCGATTTGGACGTGCAGAAATCTGTTAAAAAATGTTTTAGTACAACTTTGGTAAGCTGCACTGCTTGATGGATTGTCAGAGCATTACGGCTGCCGTAGTGAGGAGCCTAGCGGGGTAATCTGGGTCCAAAACTCCGTCCACTTCAGGTCTCAAAGTCAAACGGACACTAAGAGTTAAAAACGGTCTAAATTCTTTCATCTTTAATTAAATCATCAGCATTGCTGCTTAATCGGGTGTAACAATTAAGTTTAACATCAATGCATCCATGAAAACAGAATTTATTAAATTTAACGGAGTTAGAAGTTAACAAAAAGTTAGCTCGCTAGTTTACACCCTAACATTTCATACCATGTTCTAACTGAGAGATTTTTGAAACTAATTAAAACGTACAGCTCTGCTACCACTTTCAACATATAGGGAGTGCAGAATTATTAGGCAAGTTGTATTTTTGAGGAATAATTTTATTATTGAACAACAACCATGTTC
>NW_005193148.1:0-1302 GCF_000239375.1 Pundamilia nyererei | reverse complement strand
ACATTGTGTCTCTCTCCACCACCAGACACTTGCTATATCTAAAAAACAGTCATATTCAAAGTAATCCTAAATTGGACTCTGGCGCTTTCTCCCGACTTTTCCTGACATGCTTCTGCGCGTGGGCGGAGCAGCAACACAGACGACTCGACTAACGTACTGCTTTGACTTAACTATTGTATGGCACGCACACATCAATGAAACTAAACACATTTTACAATAAATCCAGTTAATTTCAGTTAGTTTTGTGAAAACTCATTACAGTTTTAGTTTTTCCTGTTTTTTATTTTTATTTTATTTCGTTAACGCAAACGTTTTTCCACTTCTAGTTTTCGTTATCTCATTTGTTTTCTTTAATAATAATAATCTTGCTCTGCACACTGGAATAAACATAATCAACATGATCAACATTTTGCAGCTTATCAAGTCACCATCTTATCGATTCAAGTGCTCCAGCCTTATGTGGTTTGTGACATGTGTTGATCTAAACCTCCACTCTGTCTCTAAATGTTTTTAAGAATTTTTCAAGTTCGGGGTCAAATTTTGAGAATTTGACCATAAGTGAAAGTTATGACGTTATCACCCCCTTTGGGGCTTACCTTTCCCAGTTTTGATGATATTCCTCCCCATTCTTTGCCAGTACCCCCTTTCGGTGGCGAGAAACTGTTGGTGTGGCCAAGTGGGTGCTGTAAAAACAAAGGCTCAGGACAGAACAGTCACCAATCATGTACTCACAAACAAAATTAGCATATATTGTCTTTCATATTGATCCTCTGAGTGTAATGGTACATTTTAGTTTGAATTTATTAAAGCTAATCACAATAATTTTCTTTATTTCGCTCTGGTTCTTGTGCAGCACCACCTCTCAGCATGCCCCTGTCGGTTCTATCTTACTTTTAAATTGCTGACTATTTTCAAGAAACCACCCAAAAGGCGGGGACCAGCGTTTATCATTACATATCTCCATTTTGAGTGTGACAAGTCTATCATTCCCCTGTTATTCATAGACCTCAGTAGAGGGTTTTTTTTTAAATTTTTTTTTTATAACAGTTAAACTTTTTACAGTGGCCTGCTACGGTTAACAGTAACATGTTCAGTCATGAGTGAAAACGAACCTTTTCTTCACTTTAGCATTTAACATTCCCAACAATATAATGTGATACCTTAATTAAAACACACTTTTTCTTAATGCAAACATCAGTGACTCAACATTAGCAACCAAAGGGTTCAGTCTGCAGCTCACACTCATGTGAAGCTACAGCCTCCCCCTTTAGTCTCTGTCATCCTTCTGCTCCTGCACAAACA
>NW_005193147.1:0-1302 GCF_000239375.1 Pundamilia nyererei | reverse complement strand
CGTCGCCAGGTGTTTCATCAGATTCGAGGTGTTACCTCCTTTGACAGTATCACAGTATCAGCTTAAAGCACTTGTTGCAGGCTGCTGAGTTTGCATATTTTGCTGTGAAGTACAGCCAGACTTTGACCGCTTCGCCTTGGGCATTTTTAATCAGTAGCTCTGTACCTAGGCCCGCCTATTATCCTCGGAAACGTAAAATGATTGGCTAGAAGTGTATCACAGCTCAGGAAAAAAAAAGCACCAAAATAAAGCAGCGAAATGTGCGCTGCTTTTCGGTCTGGTTACTACCGTTTATGTCAGAACGACACCGGTACCCATCCCTATTCATGACTGTTCAAACACTAAAATCATGCCCATCCCTCCTGCTGTACACAAACATTAAGACAAGCATGCTAACACACTCAGAAAAGTAATAAATGTTTACCAGGTCTATACTTTTTTTTATATTTCACGTTGCTGTTCCCTATTAGATATTTTTATACCGGTGCAACGAATCAAAAAGAATTCATGACTGTTCAAACGTTTCACTGTAGAAAACATTGGATAAATTTTTGATTAAAGGCGATTAAATGTCATTCATTTTCAATCTATATTAATAGCATTTCAATTTGTATGAGCAAAAAAAACTAAAAAAAAGGGAAAATATACAGACTTAATGTGTTTACTGCCTGATACCGGGCTACCGTTGTGGTGCTTTGAACGTGTTTTTGCAGTGATGAACCAATATTAAGTCTGTTCGAACGACAATAATACCAATAATAATAATAATATTATTATTAATAGTAATCAGAATAATAAAAACAACAACAACAATAATAATAATAATGTACTTCCACAGCATGTCTTTTATCCCAACCACTCTCTGCAGATGGCCCCACCCCTCTGTGAGCCTCATTCTGCTGGAGGTTTCTTCCTGTTAAAAGGGAGTTTTTCCTTCCCACTGTCGCCAAAGTGCTTGCTCAAAGAGGGTCATATAATTGTTGGGTTTTTCTCTGTATGTATTAATGTAGGATCCACATTACAATAAAAAGCACCTTGAGGCGACTGTTGTTTTGATTTGGTGCTGTATAAATAACACTGAATTGAAAATGTAATTAATACTACTACTAATAATAACGAATAACAATTGCTTGTGACTTCTTAATGTTTGTAAACACCATTTAAAAATACATAATAAAATGCAACACAGTGATATAACAGGTTGGGAGGATGAGAGTTTTAGACGTGACTGATTATTTGGTGAAACTGTGATATTTTCCTCACCTCCTGTGTTGAGCTCATTGTTTCCTCTGTAGTGACTCA
>NW_005193146.1:0-1302 GCF_000239375.1 Pundamilia nyererei | reverse complement strand
TTTTTTTTTTTTTTACTTAAATGCGCCTTTAAATTAAGGAATCGCCAAAGTGCAATAAAAAAAATAGAATCTGGGGACTTCACAGAATCCTTTTTAGCGAGGTCATGCATTCTTCAGCAGGAATGCCAGACCAGATTCTGCAGGTAGTTACAGCATGGCTCTGTAATACAAGACCTATCACTCACTTACACAATGATATCTGACACCTCATGAAATTAAAAATATCTTCCACAAAATGAGGAAAGCTTGAGGGAAGTTGACATTTACATCAAATGTGATGCTATGAGTTAAGCCAGAGCTGCTGGAGTAGAAGTTAAAAAAGAATGAAGCTGGTGGTATTAGGCTGCACTGTAAATTGGGTTTAAATGAAATTAAACCTCTTAAAAACAGTGTCATAAGGACTTCCACTACTAATCTTTCTGTGACCTTGGTGTTTTTTTAAAGAATGAGGAAAAGAAGTGTCATAACCGTGGTGTGGAGGACCTAATGTAAACAAAAAGAACAACCTGAAATGAACAAAAAAAAACATAAAGAGATAATATAAAACAAAAGCAAAAGGACCCTCTCCAAGTAAATGAAACACAGGACTATATAAACAGAAAACTGACTACTAATGAGAAATACAGTTTACAACAGGTGGAAGCAATCAAAGTCAAGGTCAGCTTTATTTATAAAGCACATCTCCAAACAGTCCATGCTGCACAAAGTGCTTAACAATGTAAAATGCCACTAAAATAAATAAAATGCAAAAACAATGATGCAGTAAAATATAGAAAAAACAAATAAGCAGATGAAATACATCATAAAAACAACTCAAACAACAATAACAACTAAGGGTGTTAAAACCAAAATGTTTAGGTCAAAGTGTGTTTAATGCCAGACCATAAAATTGTGTCTTCAGTAACGATTTAAAATGTTCAAGTGTTTGTGCAGATCTTGATGCAGACTCATTCATCCAGGTAAGTAAATCTCTAAAAGTTGATTCTGTTCATCTGGACGTAGCATTTTGTGGGAGAAACGTTTCGTCACTCATCCGAGTGACTTCTTCAGTCTCAGCTGACTGCAGGTTTCTCCAATCTTATAAACAGTACATTTGCATAATGACCTCCCAGCCCACTGAAGGAACAATGGGCTGGGAGGTCAGTTTCTTCATCATAATTAAGCAAATTCTAATGACCATTGATCAACAACCACTGATCAAAGCCCACTGATCAATGGCCATGAGTACCATTCACAGAGAGTTGTGGAATGGCTGCAATCACAGCATTTTAAGATGGCGAAAGATGTACCCTTAGGCCCCCT
>NW_005193145.1:0-1302 GCF_000239375.1 Pundamilia nyererei | reverse complement strand
AAGGAAACAAATTTCTCCTGCTCACATATAGCATATACATCAAATTTACATCACTCAATTCATTATATCACCTCACTAACTTACAACTACACATAAAGGTCAAGGTCAAGGTTAACAACATAAACTCTATTAAACGACATTTTGATTGCATGTAACTTATTCCGTTAAAGGAAACAGCCCAGGGACCATACATCTATGGCTTTTGTAGATGGAAGCCCCAGAATAATCTCCGGAGACCTGATGGACGACAAAGAG
This sequence comes from Pundamilia nyererei, assembly GCF_000239375.1. Classification (NCBI taxonomy): domain Eukaryota; kingdom Metazoa; phylum Chordata; class Actinopteri; order Cichliformes; family Cichlidae; genus Pundamilia; species Pundamilia nyererei. The sequence goes on along the minus strand of NW_005193145.1, from coordinate 1,047 downwards.
AAATGATTGTCACATTTTTTGTTTATGTTGACCATTTGGATAAGTATTATTTATACTACAGCTGAGAAACCCCTAACAGAAATCACAAACACTGGAGTTTGTGTGACTGTGTGAAGAAGAGATTCAATTTGATTCCAGCTACTTACCAGTACGGACAGGTCTGAATGTAAGAGCCCCACTTTGGCAGCTGAGCTGTCATAGGCGAGGTCAAAGTCAATAATTTTATTCAGTACGGCTCTTGGTGATATTTCACCAACATTACATTTTATAATTTCAGGTCTGCGTGTATTGTTCCAAGAGACTTGAGGTGATTAAGCACTATTCCAGTCTGAGAGGTATCAAAGAATATGTCATGTTACGATTCAAATTTGATCAGTATCCATTTTCAGAGCATTAATGTAAAGAATCATGGAGTTAATCATACCTGCACGACGATGGGACGAATTGCCTTTTAATTGAGCAGTTTGAAATTTATTCCTTTCATGAAGTCAAAAAGACTTTTTAAAGATATTCAAACTCAGGAATATATTTGGTTTGTTGGAGTTACAGGCGTTACGTTTTCACATGGCAGTGAGCTAGAAACATGAGATGGTTTTTACATTAGTTTAACAGAAAAAAACATTTTATAGGCATTTCATCACAGTCCTTACATCCACTGCACACATCTTTCTAACTGAAATTCTAGGGAGCAGTTTTTACCTCTTGGTTTTCCAATGGGTCTTTGGGTTCTCGTTTTTCATAATGGCTACAGCCTTTCTGTCAGCCATACTGACACATTTTGCAAATGTGCCATAAGACCCTTCTCAAAGGAGAGTTCAAATTTGGTACTTGGAGGATCTGGAGGTGAGCCAGCCTCCTGGGACTACCTTGTCCTGGGCATTGTTGGGGGACATGTCTGATAAAACAATAAGAGATAGAAGAGAAAAGCAGATTTAAACTTAAATTATAATGAAATAACATACAGTGGGGCAAAAAAGTATTTAGTCAGCCACCGATTGTGCAAGTTCCCCCACTTAAAATGATGACAGAGGTCAGTAATTTGCACCA
>NW_005193144.1:0-1302 GCF_000239375.1 Pundamilia nyererei | reverse complement strand
ACACACACACACACACACACACACACACACACACACACACACACACACACACACACACAGCAAAGCAAAGCAAAGCAGTCAGCTACTTTCTTTGTAGAAGCTGACTGCTCTGAGGACAAGATTTTTGCTGTATGGGACAAATAACTGACCACAGTGTCTGCCTGTGACAGCTAATGACCCACAGACAAACATACACTCTATTCTCTTAATTTTCATTTGTGGGGGTTTGATCATCTCTGTTTACATTTACTCATATCAGGAACCAGTAAAAAGAAATCAAAGTGTGCTTATCACTTTGGCAGGTTGACGCAGGTTTCCCACATCCAGCTCATGTTCGTGTATTTTCTAAGAGAACTGGTTTCTGGCTCTACAGCAGAAAAAAAAACTTTTTCATCTATAGCTGTAAAGTTGAGACCATTCAAAGCACATATTCCTGTTCTGTGTTATGCCATCAAGCTTTTTCACTTTCATCATTAGATTTTATTCTGTAACTGCCACATAAATAATTACCTTGAAATATAAGAAGAAGAAATACTCAGTAAGAAATACTTAGACTGCATCAGAATAAAGTCAGAAAATATAATCAGGAGATATGACGGTGCCATATTTTCTTTGCAGCTCAGCAGCATATACTTCACTACAGTTTCAGTATTAAACTTTTTAATTGCAATGACTTGTCTCACTTTAAATGATAAATAAGTACTCTGTGCACATCATATATACTGTTTGTACAGCTCCTTTTGGTAAGCAGTGGAAGAAGTTCAGTCTTTATTAAAGGTGGCTCTTACTGCTCGACTGGTGGTCGCACAGCCCAGCCTCTTGTACACATCATAGCTGAGAAAATAAGGGAGACAGAAAAAAGGTTGGGAGCTTGAAAGGAAGAAAGCATCAGGGCTTACCTGTACCCCTGGTCCAATATGAAAACACAGCGTCAGTGAGGATCTCATCATGGGCCTAGTAAATCCACCTTAATTGACTACAAATCTAGCTGCAGCACTCCTCAGACGTGCACCAGTTTACCTCCCCTCCACCTCTAATAAATAATCTTTCTTTCAGATTGCTTTTCCACGACTTTGTGTTGCCCCTGGGTTTATTTTATTTTATTGTTTATTACATGTCCATATTTCCATATAGCCATATATCCCATATTTACAGTTTACCCCACACTCTCGCTACACTGAAAAAAATATGTTGTTGGATTTACTTAATTCAATGGTGGACATTTGTTGCACACAGATGTTTTGCTTTGGCAGCAACTTAAACAATTGAGTTAAATTAACACAATTTATTCATGTTCAATAA
>NW_005193143.1:0-1303 GCF_000239375.1 Pundamilia nyererei | reverse complement strand
TTTTTTTTTTACATTAGTAATTCCTTTGTGCATATTTTTATATTGTTGTTGATAATAAATTAATTAAAGCAGCAAAACAACCTGACGTTGGGAGCCGAAAGAGCCGGAATTCCCATCACTAGTACACATGAAGGACTCTGGACCACGGCCAGTCAGAGGGGTCCCGCCCCTGACTATCTCTGATTGGTCTAGAACATGATATGGGCATAATGTGTGTCTGTTGTTGACCACACAGAAACTTTCAGAGTTTTTACTCGGAACACCTGGTCACACCGGTGCGATCTAGGATTTTTTTTTAGTCGCATTATTGAAAAATTTGGTTGTATTTGCAACCAAATTGGTTGCACTCTCGAGCCCTGACACATGAGATGAGACGCCATCAAAATTAAACAGGGCACCTGTTGAAGCGTCCTACCACACCTGTTGGGTGTGGTAGGACTTGGGTGAGGGAATGAAACAACTTTTCACTAAGTTTCAAAGGAGTTCTGGCAAACTATCAGGCAATTCGGGAAGAGGAAGCAGTTTTACCACACTGTATACAGTGAGAATGGAATGCTACTGAACTGGGACACAGTATGGTGGTGGAATAAGAGTTTCCACAAATATTTCTGATGCATTCTGTAGAGGAATAAAAGTCTGGGGACAAATGAGTGACTTGTCCATAACTCTGGCCAAGGTCACTGATGTATTTGTTAATGTAAAAAATATCAGTGCATTATATTGATGCTCATGACTATGTCACTCCAATTTTTACACTTTGCAAAATGCATTCACTAGGGCACTGGACATTTTATTATGTTGGTTGTAGCCATACGGTGGTCTCCACTCTTTAAATGAAATAATCATTTATTACTATTGTGGCTGTGATGGACATGTTGCCATTTGCGATATCAGGATAAACGTAAACCTCCAAAACAATCCACAAATAGAGTTTAGCTAAGTCGAGAGAATCTGACTGTATTATATATACATGGAAACTAAAGGAAAGCAAACAAAAAACCTGTGACATCCTTGTTTTTGATTTATTTCAATAAGTGTGAAAGATATATATTAAATATATATATTTTTAACCATTCTTCCAGAAGTGCGTTTTTGAGTCAGGCCATTTGGACAATTGCCTTGCTTGCAGTCTCCGCCCAAATCCCAAAGGCGTTCTAACAGGTTGAGGTCAGGACTGTGCCAGTGAAGTTTGTCCACACCAAACTTGCTCATCCATGTCTTTATGGACCGTGCTTTGTGTTTTGTGCACTCATCCACAGTCATGGTGGAACAAGAAGGGGCCAAACTGTTCCCACAAAGATTT
>NW_005193142.1:0-1303 GCF_000239375.1 Pundamilia nyererei | reverse complement strand
CACACAGGCCTACAGATGATCAGAAACTATAAAACAAAAAATAATCTCTGTGAATGTCTCACTTACACTTCTCAAAGAAAACATGGCTGGGGCCTGGGGTTGGACTTTCGCTGTCCTTTCGTGTTTTAGAAGCTTTTTCCAATCTCTCTGTGGAACCATCTTTTCTTTTGGAGCTCTTGATTCGCCCATCTGACGTCCTGTCCTCTATCCTGAAGGACCAGGGCTCAGTGTGGCGTTCTGCAGTTTGTAAAAAAATCTGTTTGTTACTGCTGAACCAAAGCACCTGAAGTAAAAGCCTGTAATTTAAGATGAATTGACAGGTAAAGGAGACTTCACTCACCTAGATATTTACTTACACCCACAGCACGTGGCGTAGCAAAGGTCGGCCAAGATTTTGACGACATATCGGAAACTGGTTCAAAATTGTTCTCCCTGGACTAAACTCACTTTTAACTATTTGATTTTGTATGTAGTTGGAACTTTGAAAGGTCCCTTTTTAAAACTGTTTTGATGACATCACAGAACTTAACATTCTAATATATGCAAACTGTCTCTGCGTGGCTACACAACATCAAATTAAATCACAACAAAGGAGTAACAAGCAGGAGCAGTCTTACAGTATAGGTCACATGTTTGTCAGCATACAGAAGTGAAGTGAGCTGTTCTGTTCATTTAGAAAAATTAACGCCTACTTTATTAAAAGAAAACCAATAAATATAAAAATAAAAGAATGCAGGAATAGAGACAAAGCCCAGATGTCCAAGTTTTGCAATGGGACATGAAAGCAGCTCAGGGAAGTTGACAGTGAGAAATTTGTCTCAAAAGCCCACCATGCTATCTGTGTGTATGCGGTGAAGCACATACATGTAAGGTTCTGTAAACCAGCGAGAGAGATGTTACATGAAGTTTTAGACATTTCTACGCACAGAAAGGTTTTTGAACGAGAAGATTATCCAATTCGTGGAGCTGAGCTTAATAAATAGTGATTATTTATTCACAATTTATTTAGGTTTGGATATATGCATTTGTAAAATTGTTATACATGTGGTTAAATTGCTTCGTATTTGTGCGTGGACTGAAGCACGCGTTTTTGAGTCCTCCAAGATTACACACAAATCACTGCACACATTTTTAAATTTGGTCATTCAGTGTCCCACTTGTCATTCTGGATAGCCCTGACCAACACCCAACGCACAATAATGTCACGAAAGCATATTTTTGGTGATTAGTATCCCGTAGCTACTAACTGTTATCCTTAAGCTAGTAATTAGCATTAACTAATGTCCCGATGCTAGTAACAATC
>NW_005193141.1:0-1303 GCF_000239375.1 Pundamilia nyererei | reverse complement strand
AATGAAAAACAAGGGCCACACATATGAAGAATATCTTCTTAACATTTATGCATATATTATTGTTGATGAAGAAAGGCCTCCACCAAATAGAGGATTCTAGTTGATCTTTTTTGAGTTATATCCAGATGAATGAATGGTCTTTTCATGACATACTATTGTAGGCCTTAGATTTCTCTGTAGGCCTTTCATTTCCTTTATGGTGCATTTTGTTTGTCCAACTACAAAGTAACAAATGATGGTAGATAAGTATTTTACATTCTGAATGTTCTTGCATTTGATGTATTTCAGTGACTGCGTTTACATGCAGCCGATAACCCATTCAAAACTGGAATGTTAGCAATAACCCGGTCACACATGGCTTTAAAATACCGGCAAAAATCCAAATATAAATCTTGGAGTTACCAAATATTTTTGTGAGAAAAGGGTCATGTAAAACCTCTATCGGCATATCGCCATCAGAATGAAAATGGATTTGTGTTTTGCACATGTTCTATTCCCGCGGAATCCTGGTCTTTTGAGTAGAGGAACTTTGTGTATGTGCCGTCTGGCTCTCTGTGACTCTCTCATCTCATGCATGTGAATGAGTTATTCCGAATGTTTCAGAACCCTGAATAGTGAGCCTAACTCGACCATAACCTGAATATTGGCTGCATGTAAATGTAGTCAATGTAGTGAACCTCTCCATGCATCTTCTGCAAATTTCAAACCTGGCACCATTAGATATTAACTCATTCACTGCCAGCCATTTTCAAATCAGGTAACTCCCCACTGCCAGGGTTTTTGAGCATTTTTACTCATTTTTGAAGAGCCACAGAAAACTGTGTTATGATTATATAAACGCTGAACCTACCAAAATGAAGAACAGACTCTCTTCTTTCATCCAAAAAAAAGCTTGTTTCTACCATTTTCCATTCTTTAGTAATCAGCTGTAGAAGAGAGGTGGGTTCCACCAAAAATGCCTGTTTTGACCAAAAAAAGGGAGAAAACAAGCTTTTTCTGAAAAATACATTTCAAGCAGAAACGTGCCTTTGACACTAATATTTCTTGCTTTGTGACACCTCTAACATATAAAATAGTTTTTCACTTCTATAAAACAGAAATAACACTGAGAAAGGTTATGTTATATCAAAACAATTTATTTACAAATATATGACAAAATAAAATGTACAGAGTGAAACATTTATTCACAATGAGCCCCTCCCATTGAAAAATGTAAGTGAATGAGTTAAGACTGATTAATGCAGGATCATTGCACCATTGTTTAAGATCATTGGGTTCTTTTACACTACTAATTCTGTTCTTG
>NW_005193140.1:0-1304 GCF_000239375.1 Pundamilia nyererei | reverse complement strand
TACCGGCGAAACGTGCCCTAAGCAATTCCAAGAAGAAATCGAGGAAAAGAGGCTGTAGGGCCGGCATCCAGGTACACATCAGACGAGCCTACAGATCGGAGATCTCCCGACTCGTCTGGAGGAGTCCCCAGTTTCTGCTGCCAGTTACCCTTCCGGATTTGATTGGAGACACGTACTTGCAGCCACTACAGCGTGGATCCTGCCCATCCGATGCTCTGGATTTTGCCGATTATCCCCCCACCACTGCGCCCTCACAGCCCGCATTGCACAACCGGTGGTTGGCCCCGCCGGTTCCGTGGTGCTGCTGGAGACCTTGCACACGGACAATTTGCTGTCAATTCCACTCCGACAAGCTGATGGGAAACCTGTGCTGCCAGCTTTTAATCGGATTGCGCTCTTGAACGCCTGCTCCATCGCAAACAAATCCTTCTCTCTGAATGAGCTCTTCACAAGGAAAAGCCTGGACTTTCTGTTTCTCACCGAAACAGAGGGATGGCGAATTTATTCACCTAAACGAACTGCGTCCTGCAGACTGCTCTTACTTGGGCGCCCCCCGTTTAGGTCGCCGTGGTGGTCTTACCATTGTCTTTAAGGACAGTTTCATCTGCAGAGGTATGCAAACTGAAAACTATTCTTCCTTTGAGTCGCAAACAATTAAGGTGGGCTCTACGAACATCTTTTGTTGTGTTTTAGTCTATCGCCCTCCTGGCCCTGTTACTGAGTTCTTAAGGGATTTTATGGACTTCTTATGAACTATTATCAAGCTGGAGAAATTTTTAATTATATGGGATTTTAACATTCATATTGACGATGCCTCATCTAACTCTGCAGCTGAACTTCTATTTATATCTGAGTCTTTTAACTTTGTCCAACATGTCTCCGGTCCAACCTATTTAAAAAGGCCATACCTTGGACCTTCTTTTTTCCTTGGGCCTCAAAATTGGCAATGTGTTTGCCGAGGATGTACATGTGAGTGATCAAAACTGTATCTTTGTTGAACTTAATTTTAGCTCTAAACAGACACCTGTGAAGTTAAAAACTCATTGACGCATAATAACTGAGACTACTGCTGAGAGGTTCTCCATTATGTTTGACAGGTCTTCACTTTTTACCGGAAACGATGTAAATGTTCTTATTCAGTCTTTTAATAGGGAATGCACATCCATTTTGGATCAAGTGGCACCTATTAAAACAAGCTCTGCTTTACAAAAGAAGACATGCCCGTGGATAAATGAGACCATCTTAAACTTAAGGAGAATATGCCGCAAAATAGAACGACTATGGAAGAAAACCAAACTTGACGT
>NW_005193139.1:0-1304 GCF_000239375.1 Pundamilia nyererei | reverse complement strand
ATTAATTCTCCTTAGATAATTTTTCTTTTCTTTTCAATAGTTCTCATCACGCTGATTTATGTCCAAGGGGTCTCCTTTCCCATAAGTCTGATTCTAATTCCTAGTGCGGTGATGTTAAATTGGGGTGTAACGCAAGGGCGTACATTTGGCATGGATGGAAGGGACATGTCCCCACCAATAATTTGATCTTCTCAATTAAAGACAGTACATTAAAACAAAAATGATAGAAAGAAGAAGAAAAAAAACAGCAATCAATCAACGTCTCATTCACCCAGCAGTGCAGAAAGATTATGTTCAATTATGTTCTCCACTGGAGTCCTACCTCATGTGACAAATATGGACAATGTGATTGGCTGCACCTTACAGGGAGCTCCGTTTAGTTTTAGCAGCGGCAAACCTGCGCTGTGAGGACCTGCAGGGAGGAGAGGAGGATGGCAGCAAAAAGGTAGTACCTGGATATAAGAAAGTATTTTTCAAAAAGAAACCTGTAAGTCACTTAAAGTCAAGTTTCACTCATAAAATGTGTCCGTCATAAAAACGTTACAGGCTATGCTAGGCCATACATGCGAACCCTCCCAATTTTTCTGTGAAAATCCCGAATTTCAGTGCCCCTCCCGAAAATCTCCCACAGCCACACCATTCTCCCCAATTTCTCCCGAATTCCACCCGGACAACAAAATTGAAAAACCATATCCCAGATTGGCCCAGCCAATTCCAGTTTCAAACAATAGCTACTACTACTGCAGCTACTTAGTTTTGATATTACTCTTTTTACTCTTTTCCGGTCACAAAATAAACTTTTAACATATTTTCAGGCGAGAATGTAGCTGAGTAAACTTCATGTGCAAAACTTTATAAATAAAGATGGGAAAAAACATTTTTACAGAACTATTTTTTGCATTTGTTGCAATCTCAGCTGTCCTCTTGGCCAGATTAAAAGTGACTCTCTTAAGAGTTAAGTAAACAATTTTTTTTAACTGCATAAATACAGGATACATAAAAGTGCGGTGGCTGTGGCTCAGGTGGTAGAGCAGATCAGCTACTGATGAGAAGGTTGGTGGTTCGATCCTTGGCTTCCCCAGTCTACATGCCAAATATCCTTGGGCAAGATACTAGTACTAGTACTCCGGGAGAGTAGAAAAGCACTATATATGAATCAGTGCATTTACCATTTAAAAATCACTGCCAAAAACTGATTGCGGCGTCTACCTTGTTACACGAATGTTGTTTGTTGCTCAAGATGACTTGGTAAAATTCATAAGGGATACATTTGCCATATTTTTCACATATTATAGACCAACAAG
>NW_005193138.1:0-1304 GCF_000239375.1 Pundamilia nyererei | reverse complement strand
TATATATATCCAAAATTGAAGTGGAGCCAGATGATCTGACATATTTCTCAAGGGTTCAAATTTTTCCTTTAATTTGTCCCATGCCTTTGTTTCTTTAATGTACACTAAAAGTTAACCAAATAATAATCATGAGTTTTCAAAGAAATTTCGAATTAAATGAGTCAAGTGAAGGGAGACCAGATATATAAATATAATCAGGACTGAAAATAGTTTGTGCTCAGCAAGCAAGCAACTGTTAACATATATCAGAGTTCAGTTCAGTGCACATTAGTAGAGAAATTATAAAAGAGAGACACATTACTTTCCACAATATCCACACACCAAATTCCCGAATATAAATCTTTGGGAGGAGTTTGTAAGGAGAAAGATACTGATTGTCCCTCCCCTGCCCACAAGGAGCCAATTAAGAACCGAATCCATAAATATACAGTATGAGCCAACATTGCTGTTGCCTTGACGCATGTAGACATCATTGTTTTCAGTGCACGGTGACAGGAATATCTACTTGTTGTCACAATAAACATGTAAGTAAGTGTACCTATGCTGCTGTGTGTGGAGTAAAGTGGAAGAAAGACAGGAAGCAGATATGTGCAAGCAAAATTAGAAAAAAAATGCACAGCAGTCTGGCTCATCCCAGCGGGCCACAGAAATACGCAAGAAGCAAAATAGATTTGTTTGTTTTCAAATGGCCACAGTCAAAGCAGGCACAAGGGAGGTGCAGGGCGCAGCTCTGCTGGGACACAGAAACAGATTATTGTTTACAATACGGATGCTACTGTTGTTGTATTTGTTTTCCTTTAATTCACTTGTTCTTACTTAGAAAATACCATTTGCTCTGAAGCATCTGGGAAAATTACCTTGGGAAAACATTTTTTTCTGCTTTTCCCTCCAATGAAGCTATGGTGAAGATGTGACAAGATATGGCATACCTCTCTGCAATATAACTTGTTACACTGCCTCATTCTCTCTTTTTACTTTGTCTGTCTCTCTGTCTGGCTGTTTCTTTCCTCCCTTGCTCTCTGCTATCTTTTAACCACCTTCTCCTAACAATACCCTCATGTCAGAACAGATATGCAGGCCCTGGTGTGTGCAATCAAAGGGTGAAAAGAGTTTGTGTCTCTGTGTAGGGATGTGACAGAAAGTGTGCAAGTGAGGGTGTGAGAGAGAGAAAACATCCAAAAAGGGCACAGAATTTATTCTTCCAAGCAATCTTTTATTTATCTTCCATTATTTTCCTCCTTGGGTCTGCTTCTTGTTGCTTACTTCTCCTTTTACCTTTGAGTGTCTCCTCTGCTTCCTGCTCT
>NW_005193137.1:0-1305 GCF_000239375.1 Pundamilia nyererei | reverse complement strand
CAGGAACGATCTAGAAAGGGTGGTCCATGCTTTTATTACTTCACGGCTGGACTACTGTAACTCCCTTTATGCTGGTTTAGATCGTTCCTGCCTGCATCGCCTTCAACTGGTGCAGAACGCTGCTGCTCGCATGCTGACCGGCTCCAAAAAGAGAGACCACATCAGTCCGGTCCTCTGCTCTCTCCACTGGCTCCCAGTTGCTTTTAGGATTGATTTTAAAATTTTACTGTTGGTTTTTAAGGTTCTTAACGGTACTGCACCTCCTTACCTGGCAGAGCTTCTTAGCATTTACCGCCCCAGGAGATCTTTGAGGAGGAGATCTTTGAGGTCAGCAGACCTGATGCTTTTAGATGTTCCCAGGTACAGACTAAAGACTAGGGGAGAGGGGGCTTTTGCTGTGGCTGCACCCAGACTGTGGAACAGTTTACCTCCTCACATCAGATTCTCCACAAGCCTTGGAACTTTTAAAACTGCTCTTAAAACTCACCTCTTCTCATTGGCTTTTAGCAAGGTTTAACTTATTGTTTTAACTTATTGTTTTATCAGTGAGGTGTTTTATGTACTTGTGTTTTATTGTATTTTATATTTGTATTTTATTGTACAGCACTTTGGTCAGCCTCGGTTGTTTTTAAATGTGCTTTATAAATAAACTTGACTTGACTTGACTTGACATGCTGGCGTAAATAAATGTGAATTTACTCACCCTCTCTGCCTACAGAAATGGCAGTGTTAGTAGGCTTGGCACCAGGAAATTGAGTCAGGTTAAGGCTTCAGTCGGTGTGTTACTCAATTAATCTGTCAGGCGACTTGTCACTTTCGCACAAAATTATGTACATATAGTTGTTCTCTGAAATATACTGATGTTGTCCACTAGCTTCATGAGGTCATTGCATTTATGTTTTGTTTTTTTCATAAATGCGTCACATATGGAACTCGCACAATAAATCTAAATTATTTTTGATTTACAGGTAAGACTCGGATGAACAAATGAAATGTTCTATTCTTAAAAACTGCTAGATAGGATGACATTTTGACCTGATAATTTTCCAGCTGGGCTCAAAACCACGTCTACTTAAACATGTAATTTTGTGGTTTAGAGTCAAGCCCATGAATCAGAATGATTCACCAGTTAAAAATGCAATGATTTAAAGATCGAACGTGTCTCTTTTATCTTGTAAATGGCCTGTATTTGTATAGCACTTTACTTAGTCCCTAAGGATCCCAAAGCGCTTTACATTACATTCAGTCATCCACCCAGTCACACACACACACACACACGATGGCAGCTACATTGTAGCCACAGCC
>NW_005193136.1:0-1305 GCF_000239375.1 Pundamilia nyererei | reverse complement strand
TTTTTTTCCTTCACTTTGTTTCCCCCTCCACAGTCAGAATCACTCTATCACCCCTTCTGGTGTTTTTGTTTCTTCCTCTGTGGTCCCCTCTCTATTTTACTCTTCCCTCCATCTGTTAATGCTGTTATAGCTGTGCGTGGGAGTATAGGGAGGGATGGAGAGAAATGGAAAAAACATGAGGAGGGGGTGCTCTTCTACTTGTTACGAGCTGGATTGTTTGGGGTGGGGTGGGTGTGTGTGGGGGGGGGGGGGGGGGGGATTGTGAAGGGGGTTGTGTTGTTATGGCAATGAGATCTTCTTTGTGTTAGGTTGCCAAGGCAACTTCAGGCGAAGCGTACACTTGGTACCGCCACCACCACCACCCTACCCCGCCCCCAACCCCCTCAGCCACATGACTGCAGGGAGAGCACTTCACGCTTTGCATGCGCAGCCTTATGCACCCACACACTGGAAATGCATAAAAGCATGTGCACACACAATTTTATTATATCTACATCCCTTTAACAGAGGACTCTGCAGAGTGACAGTACCCAAATCACTTTTAAACTGACTATTGTAAACAAACTATTTTACAGTTAAGGTTTAGATATACTTTTTTTTTTAGCCATTAGCATGGACATTTGAAAATTATCCAAACATCTACTGGCTACACTGGAACACTTGATCAGCAAAGTCATCAGACCAGAGTCAATGGGTTTTTAGAGTAGATTTATTTTTAAATATTAGAGATCTACTTTTCAGACTTTTTGGGGGTGGGGCTGAAAAGATTTCTGCAGCACAATTGTTTCTCACCTCAACACTGCACCTAAATCACCCTGAAAGATCCACGTCTACTTGCTGTTTCGTTTGTTGACTTTGGTTGCAGTTTGACACACATGGTGGTGAAGTGCATAGCTCTAAAAAACCACAGGACCAGAGAAAAGTCATCTCACTGTTCACGTCACTGCCCAGACTTTATATCGCATTAAAATGGTCTGTTCTGAAGTAAACACAGTGCAGCAGCAGATCGCCAGTGCAGTGATCATCACTTATGTGAACTGCTGCAGATCAGCAGTTTGTGATAAGATCCTGCGGGTGTAGCTCCTCATACCACTGTCATTTCAGTGCAACCTTCATGGCAGCACTGAAATATGGTTGCAGTATCACAGCAGCAGTAATCCCAGGGCAGCGCTAAATATATCAGAGCCCTCAGTGTTATATGGAATCAAGCAGTATGCTGCCTACAATCAGGGGACACAGACAACCAACGGGAACTTAACCTCCTAGGACCTGGTGTCCACATATGTGGACATCACATTTTGGGTT
>NW_005193135.1:0-1305 GCF_000239375.1 Pundamilia nyererei | reverse complement strand
TTTTTTTTCAGCATCATGTGTAACTGAAGCCTTTTTTGTATTTATTAATAATTCACCATCACATCATGTCAGATGTTTAAGTTACTTCATGAGAAATTTTAACTAAGTACATGGGTGTTAAAGTAATGTTTTTCTGTATATAAATAGGTAAATGTAATCATCAACAGTCAAAAATAAAAACCAAACTAGACAAAAAGTCGGTAGCAGGTAGACAGAAGTTAAAATAAATTAACTAATATAGGAAGTATGAGACAGGGGGACCGCCTAAAGCTTAATGAAGATTACATTTAAATTTAAAATTCAAAACTGAAACTAAAACAATAAACCATCAAAACAAGTACCTAGAAGTGCAAAACCAGAACCACACTGTTTTGGTTTTGATTGAATTGACCACTGCCTTTGAAACAGTAGCCCACAATATTCTAATATCTTGATTATATGTCTTAGTGGGCATTAGTGGCACTGAACTTAAATGCTTTAGGTATTATCTGGCAGAGAGAACTTTCTCTGTGAACCTTCTTAGTTCTGATTTTTCTGCTGCTTGTCGGACATGTGGCCTACCAGGGGGTTAATTTTAGGACCATCGCTATTTTTCCCCTCCTTTCTTTACATTTTAAATGGACTGATTGATATATACTGCTTTTCTTCTCTCCCAGAACACTCAAAGCAACAAAACAGAGGTGATAATGTTTGGGCCTAGTGGCCCATATGAGTCCTTTTTTGTTGCTTTGGGAAGATACCGATTCACAAGGTCCCGAATCGATTCGATCCACGGCTCGATTTAATTTGATTCACTTCGATTCGATTCAATTCGATTCGAATTGAATCTGGGAAATTTTGACAGTCAGAAATCAGTACATTTACATATTTTTGTATCTATAAAAAGAAAGCTGACACACGCAAGACTTTATCAAAGGTGTGAGCATCACAACAGAGGCCTTTGTGTCAAAGTAGCTGAAGATAAAACACAGAAAAACATGAAGGTGATTTTCCAGGCCTGGGATTTTATATTCTGCAGTACATCAAAAACAAAAGAAAACCATTAATCAACGTATGAACCTCTGATGTTACAGCGGTTTTATTAGAGACACGGCTGAGCGTTTTGCATAATTTTAAAAAGTTTAAATTTGTTCAGTATTGAACGGCAGAAATTAGGTTTTCTTTTCGGAAGTATGTAAAAGGAAAAAAAAATAGCAGCAGACAGGCTGTAAACAACGGTAGACTTGTGCGTAACAAGCAAGCGAATAATGCAGAAAACAGATTTTTAGATGGGAAACTGTTCTTGAAGTACAGAGAGAGAGAGAG
>NW_005193134.1:0-1305 GCF_000239375.1 Pundamilia nyererei | reverse complement strand
CATAGATTTTCTGTGCGCAGTACGCAGCTTAGAGGGAACATTGGTCCTGACCAGGGTTTCAGCTGCTCTCGAGCATTACTGGCATCAACAATTGTGATTTACAAGGTGCAAATGACTGTTTTTGGTATAGAGGTGTGGTGGAGACCATCAGCTTCACCTGTGTTTAATAGACCGATCTCCGAGCAGGTAAAAGGGTGAAAAGCACTTCAGAACTTACCTAGTAGGTAACAAGGTGATATACGGCTTACATGTGCTGCATTTTTATAGCAGAAACATCTAAATTTCACATCATGTTTGCTTTAGATTTACCTTGGTTTGACAAAACCTTAATCTTTCGCTTTTCCAGGATGCGGATTCTGAGATTTATATGGGTGTCTGTCTCAGTGGATGGAAGATCTTCATGATCTTCATCAGCATCTTCTTTCTGTTTTACAGAAGGTCGGAATTTTCTTCTCAAATCAAGTTGTCAATGTGTTGTAATCTTTGGTAACGCTGTTGAGATCAGTTAAATCTTCTCAGTACAGTACCTGCAGTCGTATGTAGAGGGTAGATCCCCGAGAAACTCTGATGATTTCCTCTGGTGTCACAGAGTCTACTTGCAGAGGTTTCAGTTTCTTGAGGTTGCAATATAAGAAAAGGTCAAAAGGTTCATCTCCAGCCAGCTGAGGGAAGGTAGACCTGAGTAGTTTCAGGAAGTCAGCTTCCTTCAAACCATGACGAACCTTCAGCTTGTGAAGCCGGTACATCCGAAACACTAGAACACAGAGGAACACTGAATCAATCACAGTGAAATCTTCCACATCTGCTCCAGAGTTTCATGTGTACTGAGGTGTTTTCATTCTGTTTTTAACATTTAAATTTCACATCACGTTTGCTTTAGACTTACCAGTATTTGAAAGCACTTCAATGTTTGGGTTTTCCAATATGCGGATTTTGAGATCTATGCAATTTTGTGATTTGCTGATTCGACGTTTGCCATGTTTTTTTCTCCTCTTAGACGGAACTGTTTGAGTCAAGAACCTAAGGAAAACACGGAAAAACGGGAGCTGGGATACAAAAGATAACACATATACTTTTGTACATAGTAGACATTTATGCATTTGTCTTTTAACCTTGATGTTGTTACATGATCCAGCTCTGTCGTGTATCCTTCCTCCTGCTCTAAATATTCATACTCTTCATCCTCTATCGGTGCCTGAAATCCCAGGCTCCTACTGTCGTCCACCCCTAGGAACAAATAAATTCTTATGTTAGTCACAATTATGTGTTGCCCGGCTCAACAAGAACTTGACCGTTTACATAACC
>NW_005193133.1:0-1306 GCF_000239375.1 Pundamilia nyererei | reverse complement strand
TCTGAGCTGCTAATGCTAAGTAGGCCGCCATTAGCACCTACGTCTAATTTAAGGCAAATATGCATTAGAACCTAATGCCCATATCGTTTTCCTTTGCTTCATAACAATGTGAGCAGCTACTGCTAAATAGCATTAGCTAATAACAGCAGTCAAATTTAATGCGAGTTAGCATCATTTGCATTATAACGATGTGAGGAGTTAATGCAAAGTATGCTGCCATTAGCAGCTAATTCTAATTAGGGGTGAATAATTATTACAAGCTAATGCAAAGATTGTTTTCTCTTCCCTTTTAACAATGTGAGCAGCTAGTGCTAGGTAGGCTGATTCTAGCAATTAATGCTAAAGCTAAAGCTAATTTGATGTGAATTAGCATTACATTAGTGAGAAGTTAATGCTAAGTAGACTGCCATTAGCAGGTAATGCTAATACCATATTTTCTAATTTGACGTGAATTAGCATCATCCGTTAATGCTAACTGTTTTCACTTGCATTATAACAATGTGAGCAGCTAATGCTAAAAAGGCTGCCGTTATTAGGTAATGCTAATTTATCCGCTAATGGTAACAATGTTTTGTCTTACATTTTAATAATGTGATGTGTTTTACCGTTAATAACGATTGCTAATTGGATGTGAATTAGCATTATCAAATAATGCTAACTATTTTCCCTTGCATTATAACAATGTGAGCAGCTAATGCTAAGAAGGCTACTGTTATTAGGTAATGCTAATTTGATGCGAGTTAGCATTGCCCAATTATGCTAACACTTTTTCCTTCCCTTTTAAAAATGTGAACAGCTAGTGCTAAGTAGGCTGATTCTAGTAGCTAATGCTAATTTGATTCAAATTCGCATTGTATTAGTGAGGAGTTAATGTTAAGTAGACTGCCATTAGTCACTAATGCTAATTTTAAGTAAATAGAAATTGGCAGCTAATGCTAATACCATATTTTCTTGCCTTATAACAATGTGACCAGCTATTGCTAAGCAGGTGCCTTTAATAGCTAATACTAATTTGAGGTGAATTAATATTATCCGCTTATGCTAACAATGTTTTTTCTTACTTTTTAACAATACTCCATTAGTGGCTAATTCTTATTTTAGATGAAAAAGCATTAACAGGTAATGCTCATACTGTTTGTTTTGTAAGAATGATAGCAGCTAATGATACGAAGTCTACCGTTATTAACTAATGCTAGTTTGATGTGAATTAGCATTATCCGATAATGGTAACTCTTTTCCCCTGCATTATAACGATGTCAGGAGTTAATGCTAAGTAGGCTGCCATTAGGGGCTAACTCTAATTAGG
>NW_005193132.1:0-1306 GCF_000239375.1 Pundamilia nyererei | reverse complement strand
TTTCACAATAATTCAGAATAATCTCGACATATGCGTGTTACATGTTCCCATGAACATCTGTGCTGTGCAGACTGTTCCTGACAGCAGGACATTCAGGTGAAGCTACACCGGTCCGGCCTGCTTCTGGATGCTTTGGGTTTCTCCAGTAAGACATACGTGTTGTTGACGGGCTGTGAAGAACCTGTGGATCATAAACATCATCAGTCTGAGTGGGTTGTGTGTAACAAACACAGCTGTGCAGGTTTGGCGTGTTCACCATGAGTTTGTGTAAAATGAGGTGCTGATCGTTAAAATGACCTTTTTTTATTTCCATCACTAAACGTGGCACCAATCACAGAATATGGAGAATCTGCAGGAGGAAAAGAAAAACATTTAAATTTATCACCAGAACCTCTCATTTAGATGGGACTGTAAATAGTGATGGCAGCTCAGGTGTTACCGGTCGTGTTTGCAGTCTGTGGCAGCTCAGCGATGGTGTCGTATGTGGCATCACTGTGGTCTGATCCTCCTGTTAAAATGTTTATCAAACAGTCTTCATCAGATCCAAGTAACAGTCCAGTTTTAAGCTGTTACACACAACAAATCAACATTTTCAGCTTTAGAAGACACCAGATCCAAAAGTTTGATCACACAAAATAATTTTGGGTTATCCAAAAATAACTCACGTGTGGCTCTTTTAGTACCCGTCCAAATCAGAAGCAAGAATTAAAGTTACCTTTATTATTTCCAGCATGGAAAGTGGAAGCAGTCAAGGAATGTGGAAAATCTGTAAATGAAATATTTTGATTAGATGCAGCATGAAGGTGGAAGGAGATGAAGTATCAGCAGAAGGTTTGCTTAAATCATGTGACTGTGAAGGCTCAGTGCAGCACAGGTGTTACTGGTGTCGTTTCCAGTCTGTGGCAGCTCAGCGATGGTGTCGTATGTGGCATCACTGTGGTTTGATCCTCCTGTCAACAACAAGTCTCAGTAAGAGTTTGCATCGTTTTTATTTGTGTTCATATTCACAGTATTCAGTGACATGATGAGTAAAAAGAATTTGTGTGTGGACTTAGCCAAAAATACGTGTGAAACTCTGCACTCAAGTTTCAAGTTACAAGTACGAATTTTGACCCGGTTTTTCTTCCTTTCATCTGATTGGCCAATGTCATGTCAATCACAAATGTAACTATCCAATCAGAGAACAGATGGGTTTGGCTGTCGGAGCAGCGCTTTTTTGAACTGCAGCTCCTTCAAACTGTCACAGCTGCTTCACTCTCACCATTTATAGGATGAAGTTCTGCTCCAGCTGGTATCTCATCATAGA
>NW_005193131.1:0-1306 GCF_000239375.1 Pundamilia nyererei | reverse complement strand
CTGGGACAGTCAGGGACACGCCCCTTTTTCCATCGTCTCTGAAGCAGCAGATACACACAAACATATTCTGTAACATAATCAAACATGTTTTTATGTCTGTAAATTACTTGTATATCATAGTTACATCCTGCAGTGTGAATTACTTGTATATGTTGCATTGACAAAGTAAAAGCTCCATGTTGCTGATGACAGTGAAATAATATTGTCAATAGAAAATTGTACTCAGTAGTCAGTATAATCTTTTAATAATATAAGTTTACATATGGTAGTGATAGGATGTGCGATCCTCAATAGTCTGCAAAAGCTTTGCGTGCATTCCAGAGTGCTCTGGCATTCACACCCACATCCTGGGAGCATGGGAAAGGTCGTACCTCGTCTTATTGTTTTACGGTAGGATAAACGTAGCTATGTCAGCTTTAGTCTAACTGCCCTTTTTTACATACAGATGAACTGTTGGATTTTCGTTTAAGTTTACGGGGTCACACTCTGACACACACACACACACACACACACATATACACCTCCACATTCCAATGTAAGGAACAAACACCCACTGATGTATAAATAAAGACCAGGGCAGTCTCAGAGCTGCGAGTCTCTGAGCCCTCACTCTCTCGTGCGAGCGCTCTGGTGACTGCTCGTGCTAGCAAGAAAACCTGTATGTTTCTCCTCTCTGATTCTCTGCTGAAGACGTGTTTTAGAATACATCTCTAACAAATATATCCCACAAAACTTTAAATATGACAAAACATCAGCCTGAAGCATCAAAACATGCTCAAGAAAAAACTCACAATTATTCTATTTTCATGTTTTTCATGTGTGCAAAGACACAGCAGAAAGTTCACATGGGTTTCTAAATGTGATCGTATAAACTTTTTAAAAATGGAATATGCACCAGATCTCTTCACAACAGATACTTACCCAACTTCCACCAGATCCCAGATCCACGTCTCAGGGAAGAAAGAGCGAGCTGTCTCTATTGGAGCAGCTTCAGGAGGAAGATGTCCAGCAGATCCCAGACCAGGACCAGAAGAAGATGTCTTGTATAGAACATTTGGAACCATATCTAAAGAAAAGAAAGGAAAATAATTACCGGTTTTCTTTTTGGTGAATACAAAGAAAATTTGTATCAAAAACACAACGCAAACAAGCCAATGATTCACCGTAGGAGACAAGATAGCCATCATGGTAGACTTTTCCTTTGAACTTGAGGCATGAAGGCAATCGAATAAGCAAGTTTGTCGCCATCTTCAGTCCGACTTTCTAGATATTTCAGCAGCACACAAAGATCAGCAAAAACTGGTGC
>NW_005193130.1:0-1306 GCF_000239375.1 Pundamilia nyererei | reverse complement strand
CGTAAATGAAAAGGAACACGTCTGTGTGGTTGACAGGTTGATTTTACATCTGTGTTTATGTGCAGTTTCACTTGAAAATCTTTGAGTTTTCCAATTCCCTGGAAAAGTTCTGGGTGTTGTTCTACTAGCTTGTCTGCAACAGAACGTTGAGACTGAGAAGAGACCGCAGTCACAATATGGAGGAGTCCCAAGGCTTTTGAGGTTTCAAAACTCAAAATATTGAAACCTCCTCCTTTAATGACAAAGAAGGAACACCTAACTGTTTTGTCTTGTTTTTCCACACTGCACCTGAATGCACCACACACAGGGAGAGACGTAGATGAGTGGTATGGGTAAATCTTGATGTCTGTAGAAGTCAAAGTAGGACGTGGTGTCAGTTTGTTGTAGGTAGTTTCAGTTAAGCAGTTAGCAGTGGCCCCAGAATCGATTAGCACCGGTATCTGGGTGCCCATTACTCTGATTTCAGTATGTGGGCGTTTAGGATGTTTAGCTGTGTTCACCACATATACATAGGCGTCATCACTGCTGGATGTGTGCCCTGTCTCCACATGTGCAGCGCTATCTGTTACTTGATGAACAGTTTGCGGTGGCATATTTTTCTTATACTTCTTTCCACAATGTGTCTCTTTTCTCTTTGAGCGACATTGCTTTGCAAAATGATTGTATTTGCCACAAGAATTACAGATTTTGTCTTTGGCTGGGCAGCCTTGCTCATGAGGATATCTGCCTCCACAGTTTCGACAGCGGTTATTCGGCTGCCATGAGGGTGTCCATTTGTTTCTAGCCGTGGTATCACGTCCTGTTTTGTGCTGTACTTTATTAACTGCAGCTGTCTTGTCAGCTTCCATCCCTGTAGCTTGCAATTCAGACAACTCACATGCACGCCCGTGATTTAATAGATCATCCAACGTTAAATCAGGTTCTCTGAGTGCTTTTCTACGCAGCTGTGATGATGTACAGCTTTGGATAATTTGTGTTTTGATTTCTGCAGTCATGTCTGTAAACTCACAGTTTTTGGCTAGAATCCTAAGCCTGGTGTGATAGTTGTCCAACGTTTCACCTGACTCTTGCACCGCTTTCCTGAACAGATAAATCTGATACTGCACGTTTTTCTTAGGCGCTAAGTACGCTGACAATTTCTGTTTTGTATCTGCGTACTTGTCGCCATCCGTTGCTAACGTGTCGTAAACGTCATGCACTTTTTCACCAGCCACATGCAGCAATAATGCTCTTAATCTTGCATCTCCAGTAATATTCATTGCGGTGGTGTAGTTTTCAAACCTCTGAAGCCATTTCGTCCAGCGAG
>NW_005193129.1:0-1306 GCF_000239375.1 Pundamilia nyererei | reverse complement strand
GTCTGAGCCCTGTTTTGAGCACCTGACGGCTCTTTTTTGCTTCTCATTTGTAAACTCTCTCCACATGATTCTTGCATTGGTAGTTGACAAGCTTTTCCATGTTTGAGTCTGAGGTGGGAACCGGTTTCCTGCATAATTTGCATGGTACAGTTTTCTGGTCCGTGTCAGACTTTTCATAACATGCCTACATGCCTCGTTTAGAAATAAGGTCCTGGATTTGTTCTGACTGATCTTTCTGTTTCTCATCATTTCAGTTCATTTTGAAAAATCTCAACAGGACCTTCAGTTTTATTGTGAAAGGTTTATGTGGGAAATAAACAAGCGGATGGCGGAGCCACACGCTGGGTTCACCGTCATTGTTGCTAACGCCAACGCGTAAAAACAGTGGCTTGAAAATGATGAAAAAAATTGATCATAAACAGTTTATTTTACAAAACAAGCGATAGCGTGATATGAAACCATAGATGTTTTCATATCATTATATCGAACAGCCCTACACTTAACTCAGAGTACACTCAGTTGAACTTCGTCTGATCAGCTGTTTGGGACTTGAAAACTCAGATTTGCCGTTGAGTTTGTTGAACATGTTTCCTGAAAACGGGCATTTATCACCTCATAATTAGAACTGTCTCAGGGAAAGCCTGATCTTATATTTCATGACAGTTAAAGTTATCTGTACTCCTATTCTGTTGGTTCATTGTTTTGTTGTTTATTAGTGTTTGTTGTGTTCACAATGTTCAAATAAAGATTTAAACGTATTGTATTTTTTCTGAGGCGTAATCTCTTATACATGAAAGCAGCACAGCAGAGCGTTCTGTTGAATTTCACACACGTGCACACATACCATCAGAATACCTGCAGCAACATGCTCACAATGAGTCACCATTAAAAAGGGGAAAATAATAAAACAGTACAGAAAGCCAACAAGTCACTGCTAAGGCACTGGGAGTCTCCTGTTAGTGAGCAAACTGCAGTACAAACAAACAAAAACACCAAACTCAGCATAAAAACAAATTCTATCAACATAAAATGTGACCCTCCATTATGACCCAACCACCATCTGCAAGGAAAGCATGAAGAGAATTACTGCTACAACTGTATACCAATCCTGGCATAGCTCAGCTGTTTCTCCCTGTTTCCATTCCATAAGAATGGATTCACTTCAGGTCTGATCGGTCATAGCTATACAACAGTTACAAGAAATAGGAAATGGATTTTGGATCTGAGTTAAAGTGTCTCTTCGGTTTCATCTCAGTGAGTTTCAGTCTGTGCTTGTAACTGAACGATTATCTGCTGCAGTCTGAAC
>NW_005193128.1:0-1306 GCF_000239375.1 Pundamilia nyererei | reverse complement strand
ATGTTCATGGATGCCTGTCGCTGGGATGATGTCGGCATGGTGATTGATGATGCGCTGCCTCGGGTTATGAACGCCATGCTGCCGGTGGTGCACTTTGAGCCACAGCAGAACTACGTTCCAGAGCCTGACCTCTACCACGCTCCTCTGTACAAGACCTCAGCCAGAGCTGGCACTCTGTCCACCACAGGTCACTCAACTAATTTTGTGGTAACAGTAATGCTTCCCTCCAAGCGACCCAGCGACTACTGGATATCCAAAGCCTCCGCACTCCTGTGCCAGTTGGATGATTAAATGTTTATTCGAGTGCAAAGTAGAATTTTAAATGTCACCAAAACATTTGCACAGTAGCAACTGTAATAGCGACACAGACCGCAATAAAAATTTCACCTGACTGAGCTGTGTAGTGTCTTTGTTTTCTGATGCAAGGCTCTTAGCGAGTTCAAAGAGGTCTTGACCTTGGAGTGAAAACAAGCGTCTCCTGATATTCCAGGCGAGTTCCTTTCTCTCAGTCGACATGTTGTATGTATTTCTGATTATCCTTCAGCTCTATAGTGACTAGGATGCGTCACACTCCCCTCACCGCAGTACGGTTCCACGTCGAGGCAAAGGTCCCCTTTTCGCCTCACTACCTGGACACCTACTCGCTGGCTTGGCTGGAGTAGCGGCCTTGTTACGATTGTGTCGTGGTTCTGGTATCACTGGATCTGCCCTCGACGACTGTAGAGGACAGATCCCAGACGAGCCCCCACAGTTTGTTACGGGTCCCAGATGTGAAGACCACAATAACAAAAAGAATACAAATCTGTAAAAATAAAGGTAGAGTCTCAAAGAAAGAATCACAGGAGCACTCGTATCTTTTCCCGAATTGCGTCTCTTATTTCAGATCAACAAATATAATTTACATCCAGTGTTTTGTGTTTTCACTTGTCAGATATGCTCAATAACTGTAAAAGGTAAATAAAAGGCATTTGGCAAATATATGTATCTATGGTTGTTACATTTCTCCAGTTTACACTGTTAATTACACTATTCCTTCACTCATTTACATCAGCAGTGCAGATACCATACAATGCCTTAAACATCTTATTGCTCTTTCTCACATATAGGGCAAACTCAAAATAGCTTATCCACAAATCTGATATAAGTGCCTAAATCTTACTAGATTAGACAAAACACACCTGAATGTATTACTTTGCAATGTAACAACATAAATGTACATGCATTCTTAGCTTATTCTTAACATTTCCACATCACTTGAACCATAAAGTGTATATGAGATATTTTAAACTCGAATAATTTGATGTCA
>NW_005193127.1:0-1306 GCF_000239375.1 Pundamilia nyererei | reverse complement strand
TTGTGAAGTGCTGAGGAAATACTATGTGTCTGATGGGGTGTTTTTATATAGGTGGACTTGGTTTCAGTTGGGCTCTGAGATGCAGATATAAAGAGCAGGTTGTAAAGAGAAAGGTGGAAAAACTATGGTGGTTCGGTTAGTCAGTAGGATGTGTAATTGTCTGCCTGTAGAGATAAAGGTGTGGGGTGTAAGAAAATGTGAAAAACATTTGGAGGCTCAGTTGGACATGGTTTCAGTTGACCTCTGACATGATAAGATAAGATAATGGAACTGTTTGTAATTAAAAAATGTGGAAACTATGGAACTATAGTTGGGTTGTGTGCTGGGATGCTCTTGATAAGGGAGCCTCTTTTATTGTTTCATGACTTCTTTTGCTGACTGTTGGGGGCCTAACTGTAACCCTCTCTGTCTAACTGTTGCAGAGTGTGACTAGGTGTGAATATGTGGTTTTAGAAGTATCACAAGAAAAGTTTATTTCTAAAGGAATACCTATTCTTGTTTGTGGTACTCTATTTAAAACTATTAGCCTCTGTGTCTTTTCGGAGCGCTAAAGAAAAAAGTAAAATGCCCCTAAAGTAGTTAAATCATCTATGTGTAATCATCGAGTCTTACTGTTGCAGTGTGTTTGTGACTAGTAGATAATCATAGAGCTAGTTGCATTAAAGGAACATTGGGGTTGATACAGTGCTAGTGTGACTAGGTGTGAATATGTGCTTTTAGAAGTATCACTGTTTATTTCTAAAGGGATACATGTTGTTTGCGGCACTCTGTTTGAAACTATTTGCTCCTAAATAGCACTAAAGAAAAAGCAAAATGCTCCTAACTAGTTAAAATACCCCTAAACTAGTTAAATTAAATCATCTATGTCTAAATAACAGTGCTCTGAGACCTATACAATCCTTTAAAAAGAGTTTAATTAAAACACATAATGGTTTCTGTGGGGCAAAAAAAGTACAGGTATATTACTACTGATAGCAATGTTGAATATTATTACACAGGAAACAACTACACGTAAAATAATCACACCGTGACACCTCTGCCTTTGTAAATACCCGTGTAGGTGTGGCTGTAGCATAAAAGAGTTAGTAGTTTATTTTATTACTAACTGTAATTTATTGCAGATTACTTGTATTTGCTTAATTGTTTACTAAATGGTTGAGGTGTGAAATAAACCACAATGGAGCAAAATATGGGGGTGCGTGGTTGGAGGATGTGTTTGTGCGTGCATGTGCGCGGAGAGGGGGCAAACATTTTTCTTGTAAAACAAAGGGGGGCCTAGCAAAAAAAAGTTTGGGAACCACTGTAC
>NW_005193126.1:0-1307 GCF_000239375.1 Pundamilia nyererei | reverse complement strand
GGACACATCTATGAATGCAGTCAGAGACTTTCTCACAACCTCACACTTCATCTGATCACATTTAAAATCAACTTTTTTGCACCTGATAAAAGTCAAAGGAAACCACAAAACCATTCAGAGATAATTAATTATGGATTTGACTTTGTTTGAAAGTTAATATTTTCTTGTTCCTGAAAATATTAGCATGTGGCTGAACGTTTAAGTGATGCACTGGTGACCTGGTGTGTGGCAACCGGTTCAATTCAATTCAATTCAATTTTATTTATATAGCGCCAAATCACAACATAAGTCGCCTCAAGGCGCTTAACTAATCGAATCCAGAACAACTCAAAACTAAGACAAACAATCTAAAAATAAAACATAGAAAACATAATTCCCTCATGATAAGGTACAGGTGGTACCATCCTCTCAGCACTTCCTGGGGTTTCTTTCCTCATTTATCGACACTGATGACTTACAGAGACTCTGAGCATCAAACACAGGATAAAGAAAAACAAAACGATTAAGCACAATAACTGCACTGAATATTAAAAGTAACTCTACACCAGGAAACCATCAAATGTTCTACAAATGTCATTTTACTGAATTTTAACCAGTGAAAATGTCTGAGATATTTATACAGTGTAAAAACTTAAATAATTAATTTTATAGATGCTTGATTGTATAGTGTACTGTACTGGTGGATTTTTCTGTGTTTTCATTTAAAAACAGGAAACACAATCGACCAAAACTGCAGCCTCCATATTGTTTTGAAACATGGCCGCCAAACCAAAAGAAAACCCAACAAACCTGCGTTTCCACTATTTCAACAGCGACGGAGGACACACTGTCTGATGTGATGATTTATATTTAGGGACAGAATTTTAAATCTTTTTTTTTTAAACATACTAAAATTACCAGTTAACTCCCACGGTTTTTTAACAACCCATGTGAAGTCAGCCGTCATCTTTGGCTCAATCTGCAGAAAAACGAAGACTGAAGATCTGCGAGAGCTCATTAAAATACATGTTATATTTGAAAAGTAAAATCATCACTAGTTTGAAAATGTTTTTCTTTAGCATGAGGCTAAAACACGGCTGTACCTGTGATCTGGTAAATGATCACAGCTCTGTCCCACCTATCCTAATAACTCTTTATATGTACACAATACACAACTTTGTACAAAGTGCATCAATCAGTATAAATGCAGACAAGTGTTGAAGGATTAACTGTCTGACTGACTGTTACGTCCCAACGATGAAGGTCAAGGGGGTGTGTGCGGACTGGTAACAAATGGGTCCAGAACAGAATGAAAGGAGAACAGACAG
>NW_005193125.1:0-1307 GCF_000239375.1 Pundamilia nyererei | reverse complement strand
CAGTCTGACTTCAGTAAGGGGGATGTGGTGTAATCTATATTGAGGTGAATATCATGCGCCACTAGGAGGCAGTACTTACCCTTCTAGACAGGAAGTGATGCTATGTAGGGATAGAGTGAGCTGGAATAAAGATGGTGGTGTTCCACGTTATCGCCTAAACGAGGAGTTTTATTAAAAGAGCCCAACACAACAATTATCAAGTACCACAGCTTTCATGCTTCTCAGTCATCTTCTCAGTTTTTTCAGTCATTCCAGTGCACCACAACCATTTATTATTTCATGACTGAGCAGCAGTGGCTTTAACTATTTTATTCTGTGCTGCCCTCTAGTGGGGTTTTTTGTGGTTAAAAACTGCTGCTCAACCAAAAATACATTATCTTTACAAATGTGGCACCATAAGAGGAAACAAACAGGGTTTCCAACAGTATAACATTTACTGCCAAGAGGCATTGTTACAACAACAAAAATTAATCGACAAACACACAAATTTCCTTACTTTTGGTGCTAAGTTTAATGGTAGTTAAATAATTGAAAGTATTAACTTGTTTTCTCTGACTCACAAAAAACAGTCAGAATTTAAATCCTAGACATCCTAAACATTGTTTTTCCTTGTCATATAAACATAATTATCTCAAAGCTGTACATAGAAAAAAAAATAACACTATGAACATTCTGCCCACGTAATTATTAAATATTATACCATCTTGTCAAGTAGAATAATGTGAAAGCTTAATGTAAGTACCTTAAATAAAGTTAGTTTAAATTAGTTGCTAGCAGCTAAATGTCTTTATCTGAGAGACTATTTTCCACTCTCTCCCTCGGTGGATGTTTCCTACTGGTGTAAAACCACTAGAAAATAACTTCTCTAAGTGAGAGACCGTTACATATTCCATATGTAAGGGGTACAACCCCCCATGGTCGTGGTGCGTGGATACTTCTTTAAGACACTCTGGTTCACCCGGCCACGCCCCACAGCCATAGTTGGACTGGCTATCGGTAATTTTCGTTTTAA
Source organism: Pundamilia nyererei (assembly GCF_000239375.1). NCBI lineage: Eukaryota > Metazoa > Chordata > Actinopteri > Cichliformes > Cichlidae > Pundamilia > Pundamilia nyererei. The sequence continues at coordinate 295 of NW_005193125.1, read as the reverse complement.
ATGGGCCAATGTTTTGTTGTTGTTGTCTTTTTTTCGTAACCGTGTAAACAGTGAAAGGTGGCAGATTGGACAGATGCTGGCAGACGTGTAAAAATAACTCAATTGTTTGGTAGTGGCTCGGTCATTCTTACTATTCGGTGCCATTTGAGTCCTAATGACATAATATGGTATATTTAGTGTAAAACTTGTCTAATGCTTATTTCTAAACCATTTTCTTGTATGTTTAACCCCCCTCTACCATAGAACACATTGATATATACACAGGATAAATACATTAAAAGTAAATTACTTTTAT
>NW_005193124.1:0-1307 GCF_000239375.1 Pundamilia nyererei | reverse complement strand
TAAAATTATGCACAAATTTTGCACACAACAAAGTTATATGGTACTATTTACCTAAAAATGCAGCCCAGGCCTCAGGCGTTTTTTACATAACCATTTAAATCTATTTACAGAACAATCAGGTGTGCTGCATCAAATAAGAAGGAACACAAATGATTTGTGTTCAGTATAAGACAGAGGAGAACAGCACAGGCCTAAAGCAGGTCTGACAGCAGGAGGAGCATCAGTCCAGTTTTCCATGTGGGAACAGCGTTTACACTGGAATCTGCCTTTGACGGCGTTTTTGGAGCAAATGTGACATTCAGCAGTATAACTGACACACAATACAACACAATAACTACACAACACACTAACTACAGCCTCCAAACGTCACTAATATGTGACATATGAAAACTCTCTCTCTCTCTCTCTTTTGCTCGCTTTCCGTCACTACTAAAAATGCCGTTCTCCCTAAATAAACAAACGTCACATGTTGCCATATCATTTTTTGATTGGCTGACATGGTAAACTCTAACACCAATAGGGAATGGGTGTTTTTTATTTTTATTTTTTCACGCGCAAGCAGAGAGTGTTTGCTAGCGCTGTCTGTAGAAAACAACGTTTTTACCTTCTTCCTGCTGTAAATGCCGCTGTTTTGTTCAGAAAAAAACATTATGTGTATTTTTTATCATAACTCTGGTTTTACGTGGCCCATCGACACAATTCAAGAACTGGTATATAGTCTGAAGTCCGTTACTTTCGACCAACAAAACAACCTGAAGAGCCGGTTGGGAGCTGAAAAAGCCGGCTCTTTTTAATGCGCCGAGCCGAAAGAGCCGGTTCTCCAACAAGAGAAAGAAATCCCATCACTATCTTGTGGCTGTGTCGTCTTAAATTGGTCATGTGATTTTGACGTGTCGGCGCATACGTCGACCGCAGAGGGTTAAGATGGAAAATGATCCAGGACGCCAGAAAGTGGTCGAGTCAAAATCTGGACTTAAATCCTACTGACATGATTCTGCATGACCAGAACGATTGCGCTGGAAAAGCCTCTGGTGTGACTGGGCCAAAACTCAGCGTTTCAAAAACACTTATGACTGAAGCTAGACTGCAGTTCTTCCTGCACAGAATGGCACCAACAGCCTTTTTGGGGTCCATTTCTTTTTCACACAAGGCCAGGAAGACGTGGGTCTATCTATAAATGAAATCATCTTTGAAAAGCTGAATACGTTTTTTTCTTTTACTTGAACATGATGTCTCTTTTATTTTCTGTTGTTTTCGTAATTTGCCTTTTTAACAAAGCTTTAACCTGCCATATTTTTATTTGGCTG
>NW_005193123.1:0-1307 GCF_000239375.1 Pundamilia nyererei | reverse complement strand
TATTGTTATTGACAGTCTGGAGCTTTGGCAGTATGGAAGGTGGATGCGAGAGGGAGACTTCATGGAAACCACCTTGTAAAACATGAATACAAGAAACCTTTAACTTGCTGCATCTTCAGACCGTCCACACCTGGAGAGTAAGCAGCCTTCGAAGTCCCATATCAAGTGGAAGAGTATGACATTTTTTTAATCAAATACTATTTTTTGTATTTTATTATAGTGATGTGGCAATGCTAGCTCGAGCATCTGTGAGAGGAGATGAGCGTGCGCTGGACAAGTTTAGCTGGAAGGGGGCACCTCTGAAGATGGGGCCACAGGAGGGACTTGGATTCTTTATCTGCACTGCAGATGGTAGGAGTTTGCGATTTCTGTTGGAGTTTGGAAAATTAAGTCATTTGTTATTTTCAATGCATTTGACCATACTTTCTTTAAGACACAATTTGTTTTTTCATTGCCTTGTATAATTTTGTCTGAGGCCAGCAGTCTTCTGCAGTCACAGCCCTCAATGTATAAAGGCTGTTTATTTTATTTGTTTGTTCTGTAAATTGCATTGATGATACTTTGCTTTATTTTTGAACAGTTACGAAGAACAGTATGAGAAAAGTATTCATGGTTTTAGAAAGTCTGATTAATCCAGCAGACTTGTTGAAAATTATATCAAAAGTGTATTTTGCCTCTGTGAAGCAGTAATCCTGTGGGAGTCTCCAGAAAGGGGAAAATACAACAAGCTATATTGCTATTGATCCAGAATCCAGTCTGATCTTTAATAAATATGAACACTTTGTGGTTTGAGCTGTCAGACATTCCACTTATTTAATCTTTAATCCCGTGTCTTATGCATATAGGTAAAGTCCATAGTGTGGATGAGTATTGTAAGACGAGTGTCCTTCTCAGTGTGGAGGGCTCCATCAAGAAACTTCTCTACATTGAGAAGACAGAGGCCCTCGCAGTGATCACAGAGAACCTCATGCTGTCACAGTATGCTCTCGGACCTGAGGGTGGAGCACAGGAGATTATGAAGGTATACAGAAAGATTTTTTAAAAAATATATATTAACCAGTAATATCAACATGAATGATCAATCTCAGTTACTTTAATTATTACTATACTTGAATATGTGTGCCCTTTTTATATTCTGTGCCAGGACTAAAGATCAGTGTGGAGTAATGCGTGACTTTTTTTGTGACAGGGTAAGTTGAGCAGCAAATCCGGGCAGAATGTAGACGTTGTGTGGACAGAAGATGGCCTCCTCATCACTGCATCCGGGGAGCAGGTCATCAGGTCAGTATACACACACTGAGAAAAAA
>NW_005193122.1:0-1307 GCF_000239375.1 Pundamilia nyererei | reverse complement strand
GTAACGGAATAGGTTACAGAATACATTTTGGGGCATGTATTCTGTATTCTGTAATGGAATACATTTTAAAAGTAACCTTCCCAACACTGCCGATTACAAGACGAACTGCCAACTCTTGAGCCACGATCAAGGGTTGGTCAAAGAGTTGAGCATCAAGAGACTGCATGTCACTGATGGGACAGAGAGCGGGACTACTGAATGAGTCATGAGAATGACTCCTTCAAGAATCAAACCCGCAAACGTGGGAAATGATTACAGGGTCACACAAACCAACATCGTCGTCTAGTGACGAGGCACATAGGTATACCATTGGTTTAGCAACAAGTCTACCATCGGCTCAATGGCCTCCAATGTTGTGTTATGTTAGTTTCGCATTACCCCACAGGACAGCGTTGCTGTAACGACCCCACCGACATTAAGGTGGTACTCAGTTGTAACGGAAAATTACAGAAACCGAGTAGGTACTAGTGGAAAAGAGGCAATTGTGACAGCAGTTTGATGGGTTTTAATATTCAGGGCAGATTGTAATAACTCGGACGATTTGAGCAAGTCAAAATGGAACTTTATTGATTACCTGCTAAACATGACATTGAAAGTGTGAGGATGGCAGCATGAGGGTATTATGCACAACTGAAGGACAGAGTGGTAAGAACATGTATACTGGCTTGTCAGTAGCTGCTGGACAGCTACAAGCCCTTACAGCCAATACTTGGGAGAATGATAAATTAAAAGTTCTGCTCACTGTTTTTTTTTTTTCTTTAAATGTAATCAGTTGACAGTTATGAAATTCTGAGATACTTGAAATATCACAAACATTTTTCGTTGAAAAATAGGGCAGGTAACTGAGCAGAGAGTGCTCTATATCTCTTAACAGACGCTGGTATCCTCTGACTTCTCTAACACCTTCAGATTGTTTGAAATCATGAGTGACAGAGTGGCAGAGCGTGGCAAGTTGCTCTCATGTGACAGCCAAAGATGAATCATTTAAAGTGCTCGTTTGTGGCCTCACAGAGCAGTGTTTTCTGGACTATTAGCTACACAAGCAGCATTAGGCAGATGAAGCAGACTCTCCTCATATCTCACCATACGCCTGAGGCAACACACAGAGGGTGAAACTTCAAAGTATTCAGATAAGGAGATAAACACCTCATGCTGAACTTGAGGAACTTTGACAGATTTAACAGAACAAAGAGTCCTCTGTCTGGCTGGTAAGGGACAGTTTGCCTATAACTCAATTTGCTCATCAGTTTGCATGCCTTGCTTTTTGTTTGCCGAGTTCATAAAATGGCAACCTAATCTGTTGTCAC
>NW_005193121.1:0-1307 GCF_000239375.1 Pundamilia nyererei | reverse complement strand
TGACTAAATACTTTTTTGCCCCACTGTATGTACGTATGTACATACGTACGTACGTACATACATACACACGTACACACATACACACATACACACATACACACATACACACATACACACATACACACACACATACACACATACATACACACATACATACACACATACATACACACATACATACACACATACATACATACATACACACATACACACATATATATATATACATACATATACATACATATACATACAAGCTCGGGTCCTCTATATATATATATATAGTGTTATGCTGAATTCAATTCAATTTAATTTAATTCAATTCAACTGAATGGAAAAAGGAAAACATTCAAGGAGATGAAAGAGTCAGGACAGAAAAATCGAAGAACTATGCCTTGAAAAGAGAACATGCACAACAAACAAAAACAAATGTCTAATGATTGTGACAGCACTGTAGAGAATGGACTGAGTGAAATTTAATTTACATACAGAAAGCCCAGACGAAAAGTAGCACTTACACCTGAACAGAAGAAAACAAGGCTACACCAGGCTAAAGAGAGGCAATCACAGACAGTGGATGACGCGATGAAAGTGATGCTTAGCAATGAATCACAAATCTGCAATGGTCAGGAACACAATGCTAGAACTTTGTGTGGGGCCATTCCGATGACACTCATTAAGATGACTGCCTGAGGAAAAACAGAAAAACAGTTTTACTGTTAGTTACTTCAAAAGTAAATGCATATTTTGGTTTGTTTGGTGATAAAGTCATTTTTCAGTATCTTGCCACAGAGTGTTTTTTCTTAAGAAAAGTCATATTAATTCAGGGACATGGACAACAAACAGTCCAGATCTTGATATAGCCAAAAGTTTCTGGTGAACATTTAAAAGAATAATAGATCTGTTTAATAAATGTTTCATATAGCTATCATACGACACTTAAGTAATATCTGAGTTTATTCACTGGTGAGTAATCAAAAATGAAAGCTGTTTTGGAGTTGCAAGCATCACATACCATATTCTCTACTATGTGTGCAGGTAATCATTGGCTACCAGCAGTTTATTGATCCACTGCATAAAATACACAACAAATGCTCTTTTCCCCATATTTGTGCCCAGTGTTTCAGAAGTATATTTTTTTACCATTTATAAACTATATTTTATATTTCTATTGGAAAAAAAACTGACCAGTCACTGTGTCGTTTGTAAACAAAACCACAAAAAACAAAGAAGCGAAAACACCCAGAGCAAACACAACAAAGGCACAAAAAGTCCGAGACCCATCTTCAGGAGGGCGACCATGAACCCGG
>NW_005193120.1:0-1307 GCF_000239375.1 Pundamilia nyererei | reverse complement strand
CACTAGCATTGTTGGAGTCCTTAGCTGCAGCCTCGAAGCGAGCATAGAAAGTGTTCAGCTCTTCTCTTCCTTGATTCAGTGTCATTTGTACTTTTCTGGTTTTCTTATGTTATATTTAAAGTTTCTTGTCTTTAGTTTTCTGTCACTTTGGTTTCGCTGTTCCACATCTCACGTTCTTTTACCCCTGTCCTGGTGTTCCATGTTCCCTCTCTGTTTCCACAATCACTCATGTCCCCATGTTTGTTTCTCTCCCGGTTTCAGTGTTAAGCTTGTGTACAGAGAGGCGGTCTTTGTTCGCCTCTCTGTATGTGTCTTGCTTCCTGTTTTATTTTGATAGTCCCGTCTCCTGTGTATTCAGTTTTGCTTCCTGCCTGTCTTGTTATGTCAGGTTAACTGTGTTTGCCTTGTGTAGCACAATCCCTCGTTACCTTCTGTGTATATATTGTGTTAGTGTCATTTGTTTGTAGTCGGCAATTTCCATGTTTAGGTCTCATGTCATCATGTTTTCAAGTCTCGTGCATTTAGGCTCTAGTTGTTTTCAGGAAAGCTTGCCAGCGGCTTTACTTCCTGAGGAAGCCGAGGAAGTTTGGCATGAACGCTAACATCACCTCACATTTCTACAGGTGTGCGATCGAGAGCTTGCTGTCGAGCTGCATTACAGTTTGGTACGAAGCTGCTCTGCCAGCAGCCGAAAATCACTACAGAGGGTGATGAAGGCAGCAGAGCACATCACTGGCACGAGGCTTCCTGCCATTCAGGACATTTATCTTCAACGGTGAAAAACCACATCCTTGCAAAACGTGGGAAAATTTGCGTTTTAGAAATTACTTGTTAAAGCACATGAGAATTAATAACCTTGTCAAATGTGCCAGTTTTGTTTTTGCATCTAGTAGTGTGTTGTTGCATCACATGAAGACACACACAAGTCAGAAGCCGTAGCCCTTCTAGAGGGAAAATTATATATGGGAAGGCAGAGCCTTAATGAAGAGCTTCTTTATGTGCTCTCAGTTTGTAAATTTAAAACAAAGCATGTAACACTTATGTAGTTTTTTAATGTTTTTTATGTATTTTGTATTCTAAATATTAAAATTAGTAGTCCATTGTGTTTGTATTATTTTTGTCTCTTCATGTCTGAACGTTCCTGCAGTTGGTTTGTGGTTGATGTGGATTTGCTGCTCATGTGAATCCTCCCACAGTGTTTCATTAGCAGCTGTAACCACAGTGACTCTGATAAAACAGGAATTAGCAGAATCCATCTGATATGAAGCTGTGCTTTGAATACCACTTCCCTCCTCTTTGAAGAGTAG
>NW_005193119.1:0-1308 GCF_000239375.1 Pundamilia nyererei | reverse complement strand
AATATATGTAAATGGCGCGAACAAAAAATATGCTGCCTTACTTTAATATTTGGTCCTACGACGTTTTGCAGCAGTCAGTACTAACAGGTGGAATTTCCAATTTTCAGATATTTCCATAGATTTTCAACGGGATCAAAATCCGGGCTCACGGCCATTTAAGAAGAGTACAGTGGCTTGTTTCTCAGCCATTGTTGACTGCGTTTGGCTGTGTGCTTTAGGTAATTACCTTGTTGAGGCTGAGCTTTCTGACACTGAGGAGTATGTTTTGCTCCAAGATGCCTTAATAGTCTTGAGACTTCATTGTACTGTTCACAGATTCAAGGTTCCCGTGCCAGCCTAGCCCCTCCATGTTTCACAGTAGGTGTTTTGTTCTTTTAAAGCTTAATTTTTCCTTTTGCAAACCTACAGCTGATGTAAGTGGCTGGAAAACTCTGGACGTTCTCCCAGAAAGTTTTGAACATGTCAACAAGCAGGGATAGCTTAGTAGTGAGAGTAGGCCTCATCATCGGAAGGTCGGGGGTTCGATTCCCCTGAACAGCTACCCCGAGGTAATTCTGAGCAAGGTACCGTCCCTACACACTGTTCACCTGGTGCCCAATGGCTGCCCACTGCTTCACTAAGTGAATGCAGAGAGGAATTTCCCCACGGGGATCAATAAAGTAATCGTTATTATTAACATGCATTTTGGTTCATTCCAGTTTGGCTTTTTTGTGCTTTTCTGTTAGTAGCTGAGCTCTCCTGGGTCTTCTTCAGGGAGCCCATTACTGTTCAAAATGCGATGGATGGTAGGATCAAAAAGTGACGTACCTTGAGTCTGGAGTTTAGCATTGAATCTTTTCCGATGGTTTCCTTGGTTGTTTTTCTAACATTTGCAGTATCAACCTGGGGTTGGTAACCACATGCTGGGAGGCTGGCTACAGTCTCATGAACCTTATAGTTTTTAATAATATTGGCAGTCGTGGTCACAGAAACATGAAACTGCTTGGAAATGGTCGTATGTTTAATATGGATATCTATAATCTTCTTCTGGAGAACCTCCATACGGTTACAGCAGATCGGTCTTTCCCTGAGCCTGGCTCTGCTGGAGGTTTCTTCCTGTTAAAGTTTTCCTCCCACAAAGAATGATATTGCTGACGAAAACATAGAAAACAGATGTAGGAAAGTTTAAATTGTATCATCTCAGAACAAACTAGAATGATTTGCTCATTCTTTACTAATGTGAACATAAAAATGTCATAAAATAACAAAGAACTTCATGATTTTTTGTCATTTACTGTGAAGTAAAATTTAGCACACGGTAGCACGGTA
>NW_005193118.1:0-1308 GCF_000239375.1 Pundamilia nyererei | reverse complement strand
TTTTTTTTTTAACAAATAATCGTTTTTGAATTTCAAATAAAAATAGTTTTTTAAACTTTCTGAATTCTATAGTATTTATCTTTATTAAATTGAACAAAAACAACTGATGTCACCGAGTCAATGCGTTTCTCGCCATTATAATGGTGAGAAGCGCATGTATACATGCACTTGCAATGGGTTATAAGCAAACTTTCTCGACTAAAGAAAAACACTTCTTCATTTTGTGAATAATTAGAAGCGTTAATTGAGACTAACATAAATCTGCTTCCTCAGTCAAGGTATAAATGAGTACAAGGAAGGAAATTTTTGTTTACACAATGCTTGTACCCACTTACTCCTAATCAAAGGTGCTATATCCAAGCTTATATATGCACAAGGGGTCTAGTAGAGTGCATGTTTGGTGTTTGAAAGAGTCATTTTCAGTGCCTTTGGAATATACTTTGATTCATGCCGAGAAGATGCCTTCAATTCCAACAAACCACAGACAAGGACTTGAACATGTCATGGTCAAATTACTGCATTCTATTCTGTATTTTTTTTATTCATTGCTGGTATATTGAGACTGATGCATCTCACATTTTCATTTCTAATTCTACTTGGAGTGTCTTCTTTTTCATTTCATGCTCCTCCTTTAGATACTTCAACTTGTGTTAATGAAATTCAATAGCCAGCTTTTCATTCATCGTAAGTCTTCTGTTCCTGTGAGCAGTGCTGGCACACATCATAGCTTCTGAGGAAGCTATGCCTTGCAACTCTGCAGTTCTGTCCATTTCACTTCCACCTACACACAAGAACGGTTCATATGATCAAATGAACACATTAAACGAGACACCTGTTGATGAAAAACAATAATCTGAAATGAGAGAATAGCTAAATCAATGCACTAATATACTCAAATCAGGTGTGCTTGATCCCTCATCTGAACTGTCTAGATGGCCATTATAGGATATGTTCGCCAAAGGTTGTTGGTTCTCTATTATTCCTGTCAGCAATTCACTCAACTGCTCAGTGTCCTTATTTGCAGGTCCTTCAGCAGTCTTAAACCTCTCTCTTCAGGTTTCTGCAACAGTCTTTTTTAGATTTTTTTTTATATTCGTCCACAAAACTTGTATAACATAAAATATGAAATGAAAACCCTTTAACATCACATAACAGTAACAGAAGTAGGGCCGCTAACACGGTCACATAAAGTTAACAATCCTTACCTAAAGTTGGTGAATTACCCTGTAAAAATTTGTTCATTGCACTGAACTCATTACAGATGGATTGCCATGAAAAAGAAACTGATTCATCTCTGATAATATTTAA
>NW_005193117.1:0-1308 GCF_000239375.1 Pundamilia nyererei | reverse complement strand
AGGCAGTAAGCAAAAATAGAGTTTGTTAAATACATACACATGCATATGATGAATGTTTATGATGACTCTATCCTGTGTCTTCTCAACCTGCACAGACACAGGCATAGTGGACTGCAAGCTGAATTTCCCCCACCCCGCCTGGTACTGGGACACCCTGCTCAAGATCTGTGTGTTCATCTTTGCCTTCATCATGCCCGTCCTCATCATCACTGTCTGCTATGGCCTCATGATCCTGCGGCTAAAGAGCGTGCGAATGCTGTCGGGCTCCCAGGTTGGAAAAATGCATTTTCTTTCAAAAGCCCCAAAATTGCATATATAATTTCTTTCTCTTTTTTTGCATTTTGTCAAGGGGCTTTAATTAGATGCAAATTGTGCATTTTCTAAAATTATTAAACCTTGGGTATAAACCTAATTGATTTTATTTTTCAGAATAATGAGGCACAATAGCAACCTGCCCAGAGCATGCTTGCAAATATGGTGCTCTCATCACTCTCAAGTCCAAGTAATTAGGGAAAATCAACTTAAGCCTGAGGTTGCGGCTTAGTTTTAATTAACCTCTTAGTGCTCACTAGCATGAATATGGGTAGAATGAAAATTCTGCTGCCATGCTTTAAAAAGCATCAGCTTTCTCTGAATGAATAACGATTTAATGAAAAACATAAACATACAAAGGCAAATCACAATTTTTTTCAACACAAGAGTCTAATGACCAAAATGCCTCAAAGCTAGTTGTCTTTTTTTATTCAAAGGGGGGGAGATAAACGGTGAGGTAACACCACACTGGAATGCACGACAGTAACCTTTCACTAAGTATTTGAGTTGTTGCATAATGAAAACATCCTAAAGCAGAAATAAAAGGAAGAGTAAACATTCTTGTACACAGGATTTGTTACTGCCTATAGCTCTTAATTCTCTCCTCTTACTCTCTCATCCTCCCTTTCAGGATTACATTCTCCAATCTCCATCCTTTTCACACACTGGCCTCTCTGCTCTGTCATTCTTTCGTTATTATTTATCTTTCCCTGCCATCTCCAGTTTTTTTCTTTTTCATCTTTTCACCAGTCTTATACCCATCACTAATCTGCCTAACTTTTTCACACACAGGAGAAAGACAGGAATCTGCGTCGAATCACCCGCATGGTCCTCGTAGTGGTTGCCGTCTTCATTGTCTGCTGGACTCCTATCCACATCTTTGTCATCATCTCAGCTCTGATCACCATCCCCAACTCCACTTTCCAGACTATCACCTGGCATTTCTGCATCGCTCTCGGCTACACAAACAGGTGCCTAGCAGAGAAAAATATGCAC
>NW_005193116.1:0-1309 GCF_000239375.1 Pundamilia nyererei | reverse complement strand
TTTACATGTTAGTTTTTCATCATTAGTAGAGAATTCATCTGCAGCCATTGTTACATAAGAAAAGCTCAATAATCTCTGAAAACATGTTGAAATCTCACTGAACAACTAAAGTTATTCTTTATTTCTGCAAATATTAGTGATGTTACAAATATTTAGGATTTGGTCCTCTCAGTGATTCTGCACCATAAAGATTTTTTAAGAATTTATTGAAGCAATTTTAATAAATATGAAAACTGAAAGGAAAATTATATTAAACACAACTTTTACATAATTGTTTTTAACTTAAGACATATCATTACAAATTCTAACACGCAAATCTTAATGCTCATTTTCATTTTAAACATATATGGCATAGGTGTTTGTTAGAATAACTGTTGCTTACAAGTTTATAAAATATGTAAAACAAAATCCAGACACAAAAAAGTTTATTTACACTGCTGAGTTTTGTTTTTTTGTTTTTGTTCTTTACAATCATCTGTTCTCCTAACAACATGACTTCATAAAGTATATCGTAAATGGACTGATTCGTATATAGCACTTTTCTACTCCCTCGGAGTATTCAAAGCGCTCTATACAACATGCCACATTCACTTTATCTATACTTAATGCTTTCTAACTATAATCACACACATTCACACTCCGATGGATGCATCGGAGAGCAACTTGGGGTTAGTATCTTGCCCAAGGATACTCTGCATGCAAACTGGAGGATCGAACCACCAACCTTCCAATCAGTGGGTGACCTGCTCTACCTCCTGAGCCACAGCCACCCCACCATGTATTAAAAGGATGAAGCTCCAGGCTGGTAATGGACAAGGAGAATTGTGGTGTATGTTATGAAAAGGCTGTGAGCCCACACTTACAGCCAGTTGAGAAGTCAGTCTAACATACTTGTCTTTTGAATGTAGAAGGAAACCTGAGTGGACAGAAAAGGACGACACAAGCACCAAGTATACATGTGACCACACAGCGACCACCATCAGGTTTGAACCCAGAACTTTCTTACTTCATGTGCTAACCACCACACCAAAATATCACCCTTCATCTTTTCAATTTTATTCAAATTTAATAACAGGAAAAAATGGTCCAAACTGACATTTTATTTAACATTTCAAAAGTATTTTGTTTTCCTCATGTGAGCCATGATGACATGAGGTGATGACTGTGTTTGATATGAAGCTGAATCCAGTGTATGTAGTGAACTTTGTGCTGATGAGTAGTTTAGTGATCAGAGTCCATGTAGTTTCCAGGATCAGACTGAATGCAGTGCAGTGCTGGAAGCTGCTGCTGACTGTGTGAATGTGTGTCT
>NW_005193115.1:0-1309 GCF_000239375.1 Pundamilia nyererei | reverse complement strand
ATATATATATATATGCTCCCTGTGGGCAACCCACAGTGGCGTTGCTTGTAGTCCAGGTAAGATAAAATAAACACAAAAATATCAATCTGCATCTAAAGTTTTGATATAATAAGACAAAGTTTACTTATATTTCTCAACGGCTCTTTTTATTTCTTCTCTCAAAGTGCACCTCTAATACTGCTGCCCTTGCAGATGCTGTTTTTACCCTTAACGAGGCCAACTGTAGTCTGTAAAAACTAAACTGTTTCAGACATGAACTTCATAGATAGACAATTTCCACAGTTGTTCTTTCTCACATGTAGAGCACAGCAGGAATCAGCCGGCTTCAAACAACCTCCCTGTAGTTGGGAAGTACTTTGGCTGCTTGGCTTCATTTTGTTTGCGTGTGAATCAAAAACACATTGTAAAATGCTTTGTGCTACCTACCAAAGATTAAAAAGCACCAAATAAGCATGGGCCATTAATCATTTGCTATTACTGCTTTTGACCATGTGTTGACCAGCTTTACTCACAACATGTAAGTAAGAATATTTGCTTCCTTTTTTTCTTTACCATCAATATGTGTATGACTTTGAGTGTTTGACCTCAGTTAAGAATAAACCTCATTGGCACTGATCAGATAGTTATTTTTGATCACCTTGAGGTGCTTCAAATCAGATCTAATTACTCCCATACAGTGCAGTGTAACCAATATAGCCTGAAATTGATACTTCCAAGTATTAATATGATAATACACTCATTATAGTACATTTTACTGGTCCATCTTTCCAAACCACAAACCTTTGATTTGAATTAAATGGTTTAATGTTCACAAGATTTTTTGGGATAGAGAACTTACCTCGTATACTGTTTTTATCAAATCTGTTTAGCAATTATCTGTGAATAATGACTTCCTTGAACTAAATGTCTTTGAATGAAATGTTGCAACTTTTTAAAACCTAGATCTTGCTCTAAATGAAAACTTTATTGCTGCTTAATGTACTCTCTCAAAGATAGTTTCACCAAGTCATGGTTCTAATTATAGAAAGTCATATTAAGAGTACAGTTGTGTAACTTAATTACATCTGGGCTGCTTGTAAACCTCCAAATACTGTGCTGATAACCAGGTTAAAACCAGGAAGGTCAGATTTTGACAGTTGGTGCCCAGACATGGCTGTGACCTTTAACCACTGCTGCGCTGCTGGATACCTGGAACAACAAAGGAATCTGGGCAAATCATTTCTACCCAAAGAGGGAACATTACATAGTACAGGGTGGGCCATTTATATGGATACACCGTAATAAAATGGGAATGGTTGGTGATATTAAA
>NW_005193114.1:0-1309 GCF_000239375.1 Pundamilia nyererei | reverse complement strand
CCAAGGATGGTGCAAAATTCTTTCCAGATGCAAGAGGTAAATTGTGGTCCTCAGTCGGAGACAATGTCAGATGTGAAGCCGTCAAGCTGGACGACATATTGGCCAAGTAACTCTGCTGTTTCAGGAGCTGAGGGCAGTTTAGACAGGGCCACAAAGTGGTACAGCCTTGGAAAAACGGTTCATGATGGTACGAATAACTATGTTACCTGATGAGAGCGGTAACTCAGTGACAAGATGTCTTGACGCATGCTCAATCATCCAGGTAAGTAAATCTCCAAAAGTTGATTCTGTTCATCTGGATGTAGCGTTTTGTGGGAGAAACGTTTCATCACTTACCCAAGTGACTTCTTCAGTCTCAGCCGACTGCAGGTTTCCCCAAACAAAAAGGAGATTCAATTCATTGGAAGAAAAAAAAATGTTTATAATGTACGTTCTATTTGCTAAGGACTGCGGATTTATTAGAGCAGTCCTCGTTGGAGCTGGAGCCTGAGTAGAAGTTGTCTGTAAAGCCCAGGTTAATAGGCGCAAAAAAGGTTTATTCCACGACTCCCAAGATGTAAAAAAAAAACAGCAGCGAGCAGGGTTTTGGACACCTAAGCCCACCACGGGAACCGGACAGGAGATGACACGATCCAGGAAACGCCGTCGGCTGTGATGTAATGGACCATAACCAACTTGAGAAGCTGCTGAAGAAAAGGTAAAGCAAGCTTTAATTGTGTTGTCCTTGGGTCATTTTTTTGTCCCTGAGGACCACAGGTGTATGAAAATCGGGAGGACATTATGAGGGTTAACCAAACGGAGCAGCAAACTGAGATTAAACATTTATCTCCATAAAACAAACAGTCCAAAGAGCACTGGATGACATCAGTGGCTTCATCCATCTTTTACATCAGGGGTAGGCAACCTTTCTGAGGGCGAGTGCCATTTAAAATTTCCTCAGAAGTCAGTGTGCCATATGATTGCATTAGCAATAAATTTAATAACGCTTTATATTAGCAGTTACACAATATATAGAACCACTTTATAGAATTATATTTGTTTGCGGATGTTGGCCGCTATCAGCGAATGGTTATCAGCTATTTTGAAACAAAAAAAGACACTTTTTATCCATAAGAAGAACTCCATAACAGCAGATGGACTGTACAACAGAAAATACAAATGCTATTTATGGTCTCCTCACAACAATGATAAGAAAAATAAACTAAGCCAATATGGCAAATGCCCGATGGCCAGTCCAGCTATGGTATGAATGTTCAAAAATCTGCACAGAGGAGAACACAATATGCTAAAGCTTTACAAACGCAGCCCT
>NW_005193113.1:0-1309 GCF_000239375.1 Pundamilia nyererei | reverse complement strand
GAAATGAGCAGGCCCGGCTATGCCGGAACCTGAGTGCACGGGCCATCAATGGGACTGGTGTTGGTGCCCCCTGTTCAAAAAATTACCCTAAGCGGGTGTAGTGCACTGTGGTGGGCCAATCGCGACGTTTCGGCTTCTCTTAGCTAGATGTCAGCTCCTTGCTTTTTTCCTTCTTTTTCATCTAGATTAGGTCAACACTGGTGGGCGTTCCCTCGCGGAGATCGCCGGCCCCGCCCACTAAACTCTTTACCCTCCCCACTAGGAGGGGTTAGCTGTTCAATATTAATTCCCATCAAACTAACAAGTAATAATAAACGTCCTCCCATGAGTGTACCATGGTCTTTTCACCTCCTACCCAATGGGGAAGTTGTCCCTTGCTTATCCCCTGTAGCTTACTCCAGCTAAAAACGATTAGCATAGCATAAGCTAGATATCAGCACTTTGCTTTCTTCCTTCTTTTTCATCCAAATTAGGTCAATTTATCCCTATATCCCTTGAGGACAGTTGCCAACCGCTCCTTGGTGTAGTATAATATTAACTGTACCCAGCATAAGATGTCAAAATCAATGTCATATTAAAGTATTTAGTTTTAATGGTCTGCTATGTATACATATAGTCATATATATGGGTAAAGTCCCATGTTCCTAGAAGTGGCCCCCTGGTCCTGTTACATTTTGTGTTTTTGTTTCTTTGTTTCCATTCATTAGTGTAGCTTTACACCGGTCAAGTATGGCGTTAGTGATTTAAAATGTCCATAATAATTGGGATTAAGTTAAATCTAAAAAAGAGGTGAGAAAGAGAGAGAGAGAGAGTGTGAGAGAGAGAAAGAGAGAGAGAGAGAGAGAGAGAGAGGAGAAGGAAGAGTCAGGAGGGGCCTGCCAGTCTGGCAGGGTCCCCTCCCCGCCGGATCGGGCTGTCACTCATCCTCACCTCCGTCCCCAAAAGAAGGATCTATTCATTAATTTAGTTTTACACTAGCCAGGTATGGTGGGTGTTTAATGATTTAAAATGTTCACAATAATCCTTTTATTCAAAATCATTGTCATATTATAGTATTTAGTTCCAATGGTCTGTTATACATACACATAGTCCCACATTCCTCAGAAGTGGCCTCCTGACCCTACCACATTTTGAATTTTTGGTTCCATTCATTAATGTAGTGCTATACTAGTCCAGTAGGGCATTAGTGATGTAAAACGTCCATAATAACTGGGATTAAGCTAGACTAAATCCAAAAAAGAGGTGAGAGAGAGAGAGAGAGAGAGAGAGAGAGAGAGAGAGAGAGAGAGAGAGAGAGAGAGAGGGAGAG
>NW_005193112.1:0-1309 GCF_000239375.1 Pundamilia nyererei | reverse complement strand
TGAGCAGCATGGATCAGTGTGAGGACAGAGAGGAGGGAGCCCCTCCCTCTAAAAGCACTCTGTGTGGGGAACATGAGAGCCAGACCAAAGCTCAGAGGTGAGATGACCATCTCTAACTGTCCATGACTCTTCTCCATGTCACAGCTCAGCACTCACATCACTGCTCCATCATTATTCACAGGAGAAAACGTAGAAGAAGAAAACCTAAACCTAAATCTGAACCTGAACCCAGCTGTGTGTCCTTAAAGAGTGATGTGTCTAAGAAGGCAGTCATTGATTTTAAAGTCCAGCCTCTGTCTGCTGCAGAGAGGTGAGCTGTTAGTAACATGAACTCTCTGATGTCAGTTTGATGTCTGATTTAAATGAACTGCTTTATGTTTGTTTGTTTATTTATTTCAAACATGTAAACAATATACAGGTACATTAGTAAAGAAAATAAGAGAGAAAAAATACTATACAAAAGTCAATACATTTCAATGTTACTACCGTTTTGATTCATTTACATGTTGAAAGAGAGTGGGAAGAAGTACACACACTTATTTAATCCCACCCCTTTGTCATAAGTTATCAGTTAATATTTAGTCAGCTTCCTTACTGATATAATCTGTGATAAAAATAGTGAACAGATTTCTGATATACTATAATATCACATCATGAATTTCTTTAAATAGAGACATTCACTTAATTTCAACATTTTCCCTCTCCCTTATTTTGAGAAGATCATATTTTTATAACTCTTTTTGAACTGTTTTATGTTTGAACATTGCTTTTTAATTCTACATTCAGACAATTCCACAGTTTCACTCCATGCACAGAAACACAAAAGCTTCTTCTTGTAGTGCGTACCTTCCCTGTTTTGAAATGACAAAAACCCTTTAAATTATAAGTTCCTTCTTTCAAAAAAAAAAAAATACTCTGAATATTACCTGGCCGTTCTTTATTTTTTGCTTTGAATAGAATTTGTGCTGTTTCTGGTCTCTAAACTGCATCTCTGGAGCCATCAAAGATCTTAAAATCACCAAACCATTATTTCTCATAGTGTAACAGTGATGATAATATATTGACCAATATTCTACAGAACAATGAGTGAGATTGTCACCAATGAATTACATCACTGACCAACTCTCAGCAGTTAAAAAGCAAACAAACAAAATGCAAAACATTCTCCTGGATAAAGATATGACTGAGTTCTAGCACATCCATATCTCAGTGGGTTGAAAATTGATTTACTGAAACAGCACTGGGAGCCAGTTTAAAAAGAAGAAGAAGAAGAAGAAGAAAATGTCATTAAATACTAAATTTGTTGAGA
>NW_005193111.1:0-1310 GCF_000239375.1 Pundamilia nyererei | reverse complement strand
TGCCATTTTCTAGTAGAAAGTATCGTTTTGAGGTGTCTTTAAAAGCACTACATAGTTTACTGAGGGTGCTACCAAAAGCGAACCATGTGGCCGGAAGAGTAACTGCAGGCAGCACAATGTGCACTCCCATGACGTTCAAACCTATTTATTATTATAAAGGATTTCGGCTACGTCCACACTTACACAGGTATTTTTGAAAACGGAGATTTTCCGTTTTCGTTTTAAAAAATAATCCCGTCCACAGGTAAACGCAAAAATTAAGGAAAACGCTGCTAGGAACATGCCAAAGCAACAGGTGGCGATATATTCCTAAACTCAGCTAAAAACAGTTTAGGTCTTGACAAACTTCACTGATGGTTCAAATGTTTAGCAACTTTCAGTGTGTTGATTCAGCAGTCTGTATTTAAACTTCTAGTTTATTATATTTATGTATGTTTTATTTCCAGGTGAATGCAGAGTTCCTGCAGATCACTACAAAACCCCTGCAGGCGAAGTTCTTGGCTCAGCTGGACAATTTAACAGACAAGCTGATGCAAATTTTTCAGGGGAGCAAAGGAGCAAAGGGCCAAAAGATCAAGGATATCATGGCGATCAGTAGTTTGGTCAGTACTAATGATAAACCCATCAATTAAATGCAATCAATCAATTCCATTTTTTTCACCCTTTTTTATTCCACCCTTGCATTAGTATGATGACATCGACATAAAGAGGGAGCATACTCTTAAAAGCCTGGTGATCTACTTTAATGAAGATCCAGACCTACTGTTCAAGGAGTATCTGGTACGCTTATCACACTTTCTTTTCTAGATTCAATTTGAGTTAGGTTCATCGCACACAAAATCCTCATATATTCAAAAGAGACAATATAATTGTGAAATATGTATTATTCTTAATAGTCATTGTTGAAACTTGTACTGGAGAGCACTTTTTAAGGGGACAGTTTCAGCAAAAATTCAATTGTTCATTCTTTTGGTGCTGCCATGTAGGTATCTACTGCCTCTATAAACACGGTAAATGTGGACAAAACATTCATCCACTTTCTGTCAGTGTTTAAATTCAGTTTATTTATATAGCGGTATATCACAACAACAGTCATCTCAAGGCACTTCAGAAAGTAAACACTCCAATGGAGTTCAGTTTATTATGCCAATTAGTAAAAAGTCTTCATTATAAGGAACACAGCAGATTGCATCAAGACACTAACTAGTGTCACTGGCGTTACAGCAATCTCCTGGTTTCAGGAATAATGTGCATAAAACAAGCTGTTTCAAAAGGTTCCCAATTGTGATGAAATAAGGGAAATTGACCCA
>NW_005193110.1:0-1310 GCF_000239375.1 Pundamilia nyererei | reverse complement strand
AAAGGAGTCTACGTCCAATTTCAGTGCTGCTTTCTACAGAAATGGTGCTTTTATTGGAAAAACGTCTGAAGGTTGAGCTTTATCCATGTGTCCAAGGAGAACGAAGGCTCCTACAAGTGTGTTCATCCCACAAAAGGAGAGTCACCAGAGATCAGGCTGGAAGTGAGAGGTGATGGTGATGATGGTAGGTTTCATGAAGCTTTTGTCTGACAGCTTATAAATACTGTTGCATACATAAAGCAGTTTCAGTTATACCTCAGTGATTAAATTGGATGTTTTTTGTATAAACCTGACCACAACTAATTAACAAAGCCTGTTACCACAGTACATCACAGTTCTCTATGTCCCTCTATGCTGCCTGGTGACAGTCAGATTTGAAGCTGTAAGTTTTATAGATCCTTCCTGCTGCCGGCCTTACCTTCCCAAACAGCACTTTGCACGTGATAGGGCAGAGGTCTTTATCGGGAGTCATATAGTCTCCCCTGTGCACGGTGTTGGTGAGCGTTGGTGGAAGTGAAGTGGAGAGATGTTGAAATTGGGCTCAAAGGACCAAAGTGTCAGAAAACTTCTCTTATGAAGTGAAACACACAGAAGAAGGAGTTGCAATGGGTTTATTTTATTGGAAGCTTCAACTTCTTTACTCAAGTAAAAGTAAAAAAGTAAAGTCTCTGAAATGTACTCAAAGCAAGAAAGTAAAAAGCATCTCTTTGGAGGATGTTTCTATATTTGTGCTAAGCTAGCTTCATAAGTCATCACTTAACAACCAGATACTCTAGCACAAGACACGTGACTGTCAAAGTGAAACGGGAAATACACAAACATGCACAGCAAAATCTCCAGTGTTAAATTAACACTGGAGAGTGTTAAATTAACACTTTTGACAGTGTTATATGTTTAAAAGTAACCTAGTCAGTTTTGAAGATTAACAATGGCTAACACTGAGCTGTGCTGATTTTCTAACACTGGAAAATAACTCAAAATGTTAGAAATATTCCACAACAGTGACAGTTGCTCATGAGTGAACTGGACTTTATGCTGTGCCAGTCTTTATAAATAGTCCATAAAATATGAACAAAGTATTCATATTGGAAGCTTTTGGATTTCCATTTACTGTAGTCAAATCAAATCAAATCAAATCACTTTTATTGTCACATCACATGTGCAGGCACAATGGCACAGCACATGTGAGTGAAATTCTTGTGTGCGAACCCCACAAGCAACAGAGATGTGCAAAACACAACAACACAAACGAGCAAAATACAAGAATGGCCAACCTGAAACTAATAAATATATGTACAATATATAATAGT
>NW_005193109.1:0-1310 GCF_000239375.1 Pundamilia nyererei | reverse complement strand
ATTCATCATTTCTGCACAGATCACTGACCTTTGTTTCCATATTGAACCCAGAATCATTCAGGCTCCGTGATTAGAGGTTTGGAGTATGACAGTTGCATGTAGTGTAGCATCGTCTTCTCATACAGCAGTGACCTGTGTGTGATGTGATCCAGTGTATGACAGATAAATATATGCTAGACACACTTATGCATGGAGAGTGTGGGAGCTTACACAGGTTATCTGACCTCTTTAACAGAAAAGTGCTTCATTTTATTCTAGTTTTTGCTCTTATACACACTTATGGCTGCAGTGAATATTTACTCAGTTTTCTCTTTTTTATTGCTTCAATTTTAGTTTTCTGTCCTCCAGACGTCCCACAGCAGCCTGTCTGTGAGGAGGAGGAGGAGGAGGAGGTTCTCCTTGAGCAGCAGCTCTGGAACCAGGAGAGGAGCTCCAGTGTGGAGCAGGAGGAACCAGAAGCTCCACAGATTAAAGAGGAAGAGGAGGAACTGTGCAGCAGTCAGCAGGGAGAGCAGCTGGGACTGAAGGAGGAGACGGACACCTTCATGGTGACTGTTGCTGAGGAAGGAGAGCATAGACCAAACATGGAGCAGCTCCTCTGTCACAGCTCTGCTGTAGATCATGGAGAAAGCAGGAACGTTGATTCAACTAGAAAAAAAGTGTTACACAGTGTGACACATCTTAGGAACAAAAGTCACAATAACGGTGTAGACCCCCACATGTCAGAGATGCAGTGCAACACTGACACAGTGAAAAAGCTCGAAACATGTGATGTTTGTGGCAAAGCCTTTAAGAGAAGGTCCCGAATGAAGGACCACTACAGGACCCACACAGGTGAGAAGCCTCATTCTTGCAAAATGTGTGGAAAAAGCTTCACTCAGAGGAGCGCTTTGACTGTCCACATGAGAATCCACACAGGCGAGAGGCCGTATCCCTGTAAGACCTGCGGGAAAATGTTCACGTACAGTAGCATTTTGTTGGCACACATAAGAACTCATACAGGTGAGAAGCCGTACCACTGTAAAATATGTGGGAAAGTGTTCACGTACAGCAGCCATTTGTGGCGCCACATGAAAAGTCACCCAGGTGAGAAGACGTAGTTTTCAAAGTTTATTAAAGGAAACTGTGAAAGTCAGGAAATATTAAGTGTTTGCTGTGTACGACTGGATCACTGGTAACTACTGCTGAATCAGAGTGAGTGTATGAGAGTAGATTTTTATGTGTAGCAGCACAGGAGAAAGAAGTAATGCTTGTGTCAAACAGACATTGATGGTCCTCACAGAGCAGTTTTGAAAGGAGCCCAAATGAAG
>NW_005193108.1:0-1311 GCF_000239375.1 Pundamilia nyererei | reverse complement strand
AGAAGCTATTTATATTATTATAACATCAAAACCAGCAGCTTATTTACAAGCTTTCAGCAATAAAAAGCCTTCTGCTTATAAGGCTCACACACACTCTGGGCAGGAAGTGAAAAAAAAAAAACTCCGTTCTCCTTCCTGCCACCTGCTCATTTGCATGTTCACACACCGTCTAAAAATAGCTCGCAGCGCTGCAGTGCGCTGTCGTCACACAGAGGGTCACACAAAGCTCAGACAAAATTCTATTATTTTTATATTACAAAAGTCTTATATTTACAATCACTGACAGGCCTGACAGATTCAGCACCTAACAAATTTCGACAAATTTAATATAACGGGTCTCACCGAAGAAAGTCTCACTTTTTTACGACCAATTGAACAGTATCTGTTACTTCTGGAACAGTTTCTGACCTAATTTTTAAAGAGCACCTACACAATTTCAAGAAATTTAACCATAACGGGTCCAACCGAAGAAAGGTAACTTTTTTGTAATCAATCAAACAGTATCTGTTACTTCTGGAACAGTTTCTGGTCTAATTTCTAAAATCCCTAACTCAATTTAACTTTGCCCAAAAAAGCACATGACACCATTTAAAACGGTGAGGAGACTCTAACTCCTAGCTTGATTCCGGGATGCCCTGTACCCCACAGTTAAGCCAAACTGAACTAACCCTGTTCGCCGACAGGTCAAGACCGCGCGTCCACGGCCAGGAGGGAGCGTAACCTCCGGGCTATGCACTTCTTAGCAACTTCTGGTGCCGTCCTATAATAATTTGTAACAATTTGAAACAACAGTCAACACCCTAAAACAAGAGTCTGACTAAGGCAAGTGCCACCTAGAGGTCAATGGAGCCAACCCTCACTTATAATCACACAGGACCACACTTATAGCCAATTTGGACTTTAACCAACAACATGACCAATTCCCTACCAAACTACCTGAGCCTTTAACTCGATATCCAGGGACTCAAACCCAACATTATTACTTTCATATTTCTTCAACTTCATTAAATACTCTTAAGCAACTTTAACTGCATAACACACGGTGATTCTCATCAAAATCAAAACAGACACCCACCAGCAACGTCAGTGAGTAGACTTTTAATTTAATGCAGCCCAATTTGGCACAATTTGGGAATCAACTCAACAGGCAGTGCCTTACCTTTTAGATGCACCCGGGAAGCTCACTCACATCAGATCCCTGGTCCGTGCCTGTCCGTTCGACCACCTCAGACCGTCCACACTTCACACTTCCACCCCAATACCACAGGACGAGCCCCCAAAATGTTAAGGTTCAAAATATTGGGGATGGAC
>NW_005193107.1:0-1311 GCF_000239375.1 Pundamilia nyererei | reverse complement strand
ACCTTTGGAACAGTAGAGAGCGCCACTGCTGATGACTTTAAGGTAAAATAACAAGTCACCAGTGGTGGAAAGAGACATTAACACTACTTTACTTTATTTCGAGGTTGGTTAAGTAATTCCATATTTTGTTTTTTACTTTCTTTTAATTCATATTTTTTATTTCACTGCATTTACCTAATTGTAATTAAATTGCATATTAAAGTTATACATAAAAAATGTATGGTAAGATAATAAAATACATTAATTTGGTGTCTCTAATCAGTTTAATCAGATTTTCCCAACCTGTTAGATGTTCTACGATAAGTACGGAAGAGGATTAGGGCCACTGGGGAAAAAAGAAGTGGGCATGTCTTTTTTTTTCTTCTTTTCCTGAATTCTGAAAAAAAAAAGTCAGAATTCTGACTTTAATCTCAGATTTTTTTTCCAGTGGTCCTAATCCTCTTCTGTAGATAAGGCATCCATAAAGTGGGTTTTAATATCAACAAAGGCTAAACCTGTTAATTGATTGATTGATTGATTGATTGATTGATCTCTCTCTCTCTCTCTCTCTCTCTCTCACACACACACACACACACACATGCTTCGAGGGTCATCAACGGCATAACAGAACTCACCCATGGTTGCATTCATTCTATAAAACAACACTGTAAGTGCCTTTGAACTGCAGTACAAACACAACATTCAAGATAACAGTTAAAAGTAGTGTAACCATAAACAACAAAACAAGAACATCCAAACAGCAGTCCCAAGGCATGATGGGAGAGAACTAGCCGCTCCCCCAACACGCCACAATATTTTATAAATTTAAGATGACTAAATCTAAAGATGAAATTTTTTTTAGCAAATGCAACTATTTAAATCTATCTGTTGTAAAAGAATTGTGGCAAATTTTTTTTTACGGTAATTAAATTTTTTTTTAATTAAAAATCTTTTTTAATTAATTAAAAAAAAAATTAAAGTCATTAGTAGTGTCACAGTAATGTGTGCACGTTCCCAGAATCCAGGTTACTACGATATAACAGCTGAGGACATGTCTGTGTGGCACATTCCCAACAACTTCCCGCTGGAATTCTGGAACATGGAAGCTGCAGCAGTCCTCCGCTACCACACTGAAAACCGCTTCCTCAGACTGTATGGAGGAAATCTCTTTCAGCTCTTCAAGGTAATTTAGCTGTGCAGAAACCGAACTTATAACCAGGGTAAAAGGTCACAAACCGCTAGGTATCAATTACCTGGCAGCTACTGTCTGTCATTAACAAGGTGGTACTACTGCATGGGTGATACTTTGTACAAATGACTGTTGCCATTGAT
>NW_005193106.1:0-1311 GCF_000239375.1 Pundamilia nyererei | reverse complement strand
GATTCAGAACCTCTCACTGTTGTTGAAATTGTTTGGCCCTTTCTGTGAGGGCACTGCATGTTCTCAATCTCATTGGGAAATGCTACATTTTGCACATGAATGCAGATTTATTCTAAATTGCAAAATGCATTTGCTAAAAATAAACAAACTAAACTAATGCATGGCTATGGTGTATTTTTATGAATCTTGTACTCAGGTAATAAATACTTTTGTCTTATTACTGAGCAATAATAAAGTTAAAAAAAAACCCTCATGTCTTTTAATGAACCGCTTGTGTTTTAGTTTAGTTATAGTTATAGTTAGCTACATTAACTAACTATAGTTAATGTAGCTACCCTAATCCTTTAGTTGTAGTTAGTTAATGTAGCTTGAACTGAAACCTTCATGCTTCATAAGTCTGGTTAAAATAAGCTAGTGCTTGATGATGTCACTGTTTGCTTCATGATGGATTGCAGCTCTGTTTTGATTTCAAAAACGTATTTTATTACATGCAGGCGGGGGGAGGGGGGACTGCTGCAACTATACTAAATAAGGTTATATTAAATACACTTTAAATAGGGATGTTGGTGGCATTGAAGTATAAATAGGAATACGGTTTGTAAATAAGGTGTAATGTCCATGAGTGCTGGCAGTGCAGTTATCCTCCAATCAGGGTGGAGCACAGCAAGAATTTGCTGAAATTATTTTCTCAGCAAGTAATTTTTTGTAACTTTCTATGTTAATATTAGTAAATATGGTAAAAATCAAGAGTAACATGTGGAAATCACAAATATCAAAACTACTTACATTTTAACCAAATTACAGTAGCTGGTAAATTAATAATACTAAGTTGTCAAAAATATATTTCATGTTTAACAAGTACTGTATGGATATAAACAATTATATGGCTAAAAATCACATGATCCTGTGGCGGATTCTTGAGTGGTGTCTCATGATGCCATCCACTTTCAACCACAGTGTGTTTGAGGTCATGGTTTCATATGAAGCTGCAAGGCCTGGCACTCTCCACCAGTATAGTGCCAACAAACCAGATGAGTGGGGCTTTAAATTGTTCTGCCAAGCAAGTTCATCCGGCATCATCCACGACTTGCTGCTATATCAAGGGGGCCAAAGTTGTAAAAAAATAAAAAAACATAAAAGAACCTCAGCTCTTCACAAGGTTCAGCTTGGTCCAGAACTCGCACACCTCGTTGGGTGTTAGGTGCATTATGGTAAAATGCCTGTATTTATATAGCGCTTTACTAGTCCCTAAGGACCCCAAAGCACTTTACACATCTAGTCATCCACCCATTCACACACACTGGTGATGGC
>NW_005193105.1:0-1311 GCF_000239375.1 Pundamilia nyererei | reverse complement strand
ACTATGTCGATTTGAGAACGCAAGACCGAAACAGCGAGACCAAGACCGAGACCGAAACAGCAAGACCAAGACCGAGATCAAGACAAAAGTCAGTCGAGATCAAGAGCGAGACAAAGACCGGTCTCGAGACATCCAACTCTAATCTACACTATATTCTGCAGAAGAATTTCCTTGTTGGCCTTCACACACATATGAACCTGAGCGACAACCGATTCTTAATCCAGATGATTTAATAGGATGTCGGCCCACCCTTTGCAGGTAGAACAGCTTTCATGTGGCCTAACACTTTATGGCTGAAAAAAGAAAAAAACACACACCAATCTGTATTCTTGAAAAAGTCTTCTCCAGAAAAAAAGGTGAAGCACAAAGAAAATGTTCAAGTCAATTAAAAATCTAATAAAACACACACACACACACACAAACTACACAATTTGCAAACAACAACTAAACTGACTGTTTGTGTAGGTTCACAGTCACCCAGGTCGTGGTGGTCGGAGGAGCTCGGAAAGAAAATGGTGGTAAAAACTGACACGATTGTACAGTCGTGTCTTCGGCTTACTGCGGTGGATGCAGCACAAAGACCCGGGTTACAGAAAGCGAGCGGAGCATGATCCGCCGATGCACCACAAAGATTGTGGGCGACACATGTGAGGTCAAAATCATCACGACACACCCATGACACAGTGAGCATAATGCCCCCATTAGACTGCTCAAGAAGTAAATCTCTTGCAGCATCTCTTGGTGTCTTTCTACCAGAACTCCACTGAGGTGTCTGCACTTATGCCATTCTGTTATAGTAAGGGAGCAGCTCTGCAGCACACAAAAAGACACACAAACCAACAGCTGCCTGTCCTGGAAGACATATTCATCTCCCGCTGTTAGAAAAAAAATTGTTGTTAACTTCAGGACAACATCGATTAGAACATGCACCAGACGATTCACCAACAGTCTTTACCTTAAAGTCACTACCATCATGAACAGTGAACTGAAAGCACACCTCATATACTAAACATGCAGTAATTACAGGAATAAATCAAAATATGCATTTTGGTGGTCTTGTGTTGTTTTCCATGTTTAATGTGCGTGAATGAAAGAAATATATTTATATTATAACATATTTTTATATTCATTGTTAAGTGCAACCTAATTCCATTTTAGATTTCTTTACAATCATAATAAAGAAAAAAGTTAACCACTGTGCTGCCCTGCATTTACCGAGTATAGTGTGCTATTGTGCTGCATGTATTAACTGTCTATGAGTTCCAATACATGCTGATTTTCAATCCTCTGCTCCGTTTCCAAATCCTACAC
>NW_005193104.1:0-1311 GCF_000239375.1 Pundamilia nyererei | reverse complement strand
TCCTCCTCTTCCAGTCCCAGTGAGTGGGGGGGTCAGAACCGAGCTCAGAGCCCTGCCGGGGTGGGACAGGCCTCGCCGCTGCCCTTCCAGCACCAGGACCACCAACAGAGACAGTGTAAGCCACACGGGCACGTCTAAAAATGTCAGTTAAAACCTCGCAGTGAGAGCGAGAGATGTGAGCAATGTTTCTCTACAGTGCATCTGTCCAGAGGCCCCAGTCCCATATCGCTCAGCACACAGGAGGCGTGGCCAGTAGCAGCAGCCATTACTGAATACATCAACGCCTACTTCAAAGGTGGACAGCACAATCGGTCAGCGTGGCGCTCTTTATTTCTTCATTTTGTCATCTAACTGCAGGCGGTGCGCTTACTTTAATTAACTTGCCTCGTCTTCCGTCCTCAGCTGTCTGGTGAAGATCACAGGTGACCTCACGATGTCCTTCCCAGCAGGCATCACTCGTATTTTCACTGCCAATCCCAACGTTCCCGTGCTCAGCTTCAGACTGGTCAACATCTCAAAGATCGATCACTTTCTGCCCAATCAAAAGCTTCTCTACAGGTCAGCCATCTTTTTGTTGCTTTTTTCGTCTCGGCTCTCGTGTCTTTATCGTCGCTGTCTTCGATGCTCCTCAGCGACCCGTCTCAGAGCGACCCCGACGCCAGAGACTTCTGGTTCAATATGCAGGCTCTGCAGCTGCACCTGCAGCGGGAGGCCGAAGTCAACCCGCAGGCTTCGTACTACAACGTCGGGCTGTTCAAGTATCAGGTCAGGATAGAAACCGAGGATGCCGCTTCTCCGTGACACCCAGAAAATAACTTTGCCTCGTTTTCTCAGGTGTCTTCTCAGGACCCGGGTCGGGCGCCTCTTTTGCTCTCAGCCGAGTGTCAGCGGAGCGGCACGGTGACCAGGGTCTCCCTGGATTACCACTGCTGCCCCGCCACCGCGCCCTCCACCCAACTCACTGCCGTCCAGGTGCTGCTGCCGTTGGACCACACTGCCACAGACCTGCAGTGCCAGCCGCCCGCCTCCTGGTGAGCAGACGTGACTTCTTTGGCGTATTTTAATTTATCCTAATTTTGTTCTACTTTAACATCCAGAACGCCTCATGAAGGCCACAGAACGACAGTGTCGCTGTGATTATAGGGAGCGGTGTGACCCCTCCGTCCAAAGCAAATTTCTCCCAAGGGAGACAAAGAAAGAGCGAAACGTTGACATCCAAATAATGACATAAATAGAGCAGCTTGTGAGATGCAGCAGGTATGACAGGGGTGCACGTGGTTGCAGTAAAGCAGCAGTAACCTGTGTGAGAGC
>NW_005193103.1:0-1312 GCF_000239375.1 Pundamilia nyererei | reverse complement strand
TTTTGTCTCTAGGGGCCACCGCATATATTTATATATAAACATATATAAATAAAGCCACTTTTTTTAAAAATTAGTAATTCCTTTTGTGCATAATTTTATATTATTGTTAATAATAAATTAATTAAAGCAACAAAACAACAAAACAACCTGAAGAGCCGGTTCGGAGCTGAAAGAGCCGGCTCTCTTTAGTGAGCCGAACCAAAAGAGCCGGAAATCCCATCACTATGGGATATCCAAGATGGAGTGGTCAAACCACTGTTAACCAAAAAAAATACGGTGGCAGCAATCACTGACGGAGAGACAGTGGCAAAAATTACTTTGTTTGAGGAATTCTCATCCAAAGTCAAAGAGGGCATATGCCGTCTTATATGATGAAGGGACATGAGCTGAGGGGCCAAGCTCCCCCTTATCTAATCAACATTCCGGCGAGGACACAGCTTTTTAAAGCTCCTGCCCTTGCAGTCACAGAGGCCCTCATCACAAAGGCGGAGGAGCTTCTTGATCCACCTTCCCCAGCAACACCACTGAAGATGAGCCCAATGTTTGGAGGGCTTACAGTGGAAGGGTAGGTTGTGGAGGTAAATATTTGTTGTTCCATCAGAATTGATATTGCTTTAGGTTTTCAAAGAAACCATTACTTTTTTGTCTTTAAAAGTAAAAATAATTTTATTGTTCTTGTCAAACAAACACAAAATTGTGAGAACAAGATCAACTGCTATTATTTTGTAAATGGTTGTAGATTTATCATTAACAGCAATAATAAAATAATAGATGTAAGTCAAGAAAGAAGCACATAGATGTACACACACAGATTTATGCAATCACTATAACTGACATTATATTTTAATTGAATTTTTAGTGTTCGGCAGTGAGGAAAGTTGTCGTAGGCAAACAACAGGTGCCTATACAAATGCTCCAGCTAAAGCAGGTAATGGTGCAACTAAAGTGTAATATTGAAAATGGTGAAAATAGGCATATTTGAGATTTGTACTAGTTAATAAATAAATCTTTCATTCTGTCATTTTTGTGATTTCAGGATGGGCATACCATGACTGTCTCCTTGTGGAGGGAGGCATCAAATCTCGATGTTCATGTGGGAGATCAGATAAAGGTCTCCCACGTGAAGAAAATATAATCTGATTAAACATTATTCAGCTTTAAACATTATTCAGCTTTAAACATTGTTCAGCTTTAGAGTTACTGTGCAACTGTGTAATAAAATTGTGCTCACGACTTTGGCCTTGAGAGCGATAAGAAGCGATCGCCTCATCCTGCAGGTGCAAGATATCTGCAAGCGAAGAGGCTAGAACAC
>NW_005193102.1:0-1312 GCF_000239375.1 Pundamilia nyererei | reverse complement strand
AAAAAAAAAGAATATCTGAAGGCACAACCAATTTGGGAACTAATTTTCATTAATCAAAAACTTTTAGTATGACATAACAAATAGAACAAAGTAAGAACATATCTGAATATATTTTTTAACTTATTTAGGAACTAATCTTTCTAGAATGGAAAAAAGTCTGTCCATCCTGTCCCTGCTCTCCTGTTCTCTCCTCTCCTCAGCCCCCCTTTGGTACTGCATGTCCTCTTTGATGAGCTCAAGGAGCTCATCCTGTCTTTCCCTTCTCCTCTTCCTTCCCGTTGCTGCTGGCTGACCTCCTTCCTCATCTGTCTCCTCTTCCATCTCACTTTGGTCACCCACTGCTGTACTTGGCCCTGGAGTGTCCTCAGGGAGAGAGGAAATAAGGACAGGGGGCCTAACGGAAGGCCTCTGTCCCATCACCTCATCCATGAGGCCAAACCAGGGCCAAGTAGCAGCAGTGGGCTTCCCACCGACTCCCTCACCTGACCCTGGACACTTGCAATCCTAATGGCAGAGGAAATCAGAAATGACAGACAAATGTAAACAATACAACTTTTAGTAAATGTGCATTTATTAAATTTCATTCTTAATGCAGGCTAGAGAAACTGATCAGGAAGGCTAGCTCTGTGGTCGGCATGAAGCTGGACACTCTGGTGACAGTGGCAGAGAGAAGGACACTAAAGAAACTGCTGGACATTATGAACAATGCTGGGCATCCTCTGCACACGGCCATTAAAAACCAGACGAGTCTGTTCAGTGACAGGTTGCTTCTCCCCAAGACAAGAACTAACAGACTTAAAAACTCCTTTGTCCCACACGCCATCAGACTGTTTAACTCCTCTCTGGAGGGGAGAGGGAGGGGAAACAGGAAACAGGAGGACAAAGGAGGGGGGGACAACTAAGCTGTAGTGCCTCTTCACCTCACTGTGCAATACCTTGTGCAATACTTTTTGTAAATAGTCAACAGTGCAATAGACCTCAATACCTGAAATGTGCAATTCACTTGTACTTCTGTCGGTGCTGTGCTTTTTGGAAATCGAATTTCCCAGAGGAACCCACCCGAGGGATTAATAAAGTTCTATCTTATCTCTCTCTTAAATTATCTTCTTGACAGCACACATACTTTGTATCTTTTCTTTAAGTTGTCCCACTTCTTTTTGGCCTGCAAGGTGGTGACTTTCCCTTGTAGGCCCATCTTCTCAAGAATAGTCCTGATCGCACACAAAAAAATAAGAGAAGAGAGAAAACCATGACAACTATGATAATCCCTAAATCCAAAAGTTTTCACAGCAGAACACAAGAGGAATATCGT
>NW_005193101.1:0-1312 GCF_000239375.1 Pundamilia nyererei | reverse complement strand
TTTTTTTAAGAGGACAAGAGCGGTGAGGCCTATCACAATAGTTTAACTTTTCTATCGAGAAAACGTTATTTTACATATCGTATCGTTCTATCGCCCAGCTCTACTGCACTGACGTGCAGGTAGGAGGGCTGGAGTCGCCTGAGTTTGAATCGAACGCTGATGGAACCTGTTATTATGATTTATTTAGTCTGATCATGAACACAGTGAATGAAACCAGCACACAGAACATCACCTGCTCACTGACTCCTCCCTCTCTCCCTCAGGGTTCAGGTGTTCTCTCAGGTGAACAAGATGTCGGCCCATAACCTGGCTGTGGTCCTGGTCCCGTCCCTGTTCCAGGCCATGAACCAGGACTTGATCACCCTCACTAGAGAGTTCATCATCCACCACACCCTGCTCTTCCTCGTAAGTTTGCTGCTTCCTGTTTCCTGTTTCTACGACGAGTTTGGGCTCAGCTGATCCAGCTAACCCAGAGAAAGCCTGACTGATGTGACGTTTGTGTGCAGACCCCAGACTCGGCTCAGAGGCAGGAGCAGACCACTGTCTTCTGATGAAGATCAGCCCGTTTCTTTTAGCTTACTGTGAATCTTTTGGGATGTTGAGGAAACTGTTGTTATTGAAATCACTGACCAATCACTGTCTACTTCCTGTTTCCTGTCAGTTGAACTACAGCTATCAGAGAGAATGATTACTGTTGGCTCCCCCTGCTGGCTGCTCTTTACGGTGGTTGTTAAATGAATGTTAATGTGAGGCTCTGCAGCTGAGCGGGGTGTACCACTGTGTAAGCTGAGCACTCACTTTATGAAATGTTATCTTCAAATCTGCAAATAATTCATGAACTGAATCTGAACATTTAATAAAATCTGCATTAAATTCTTGTTTTATTTTGTAATTAAATAATAATAGATCGACTTCATTGAATTTAAATAATTGACCATTCCCGTTCAAAGACCCTACATTATGACAGAGAACCCCCAACAAACAGACCCCCCCATGAGCAAGCACTTGTGACAGTCGGAAGGAAAACCTCTTTAACAGGAAGAAACTTCCAGCGTCACCAGGCGACGGGTGTTTTTAACCCACAATCAAAGCACTCCAAAGATTTCTTACTTTTTTGACAGTGTTTGCTGTTTGTGTGACACACTACTAAAAATAAACTTGGTTGAGACGTGACATTTTAACAACAAAAGTATAGATACCCCTCCTCCAAAAAAATGGTTTGTTCCAGCTCGCCTGTCCCCTGCTCTGGCTCTAGTAGTAGTAGTATTTATTTATTGTCATTGTCAAGAACAATGAAATTGCGTTTGGGGCT
>NW_005193100.1:0-1312 GCF_000239375.1 Pundamilia nyererei | reverse complement strand
AAATGTGCAACACAAAATTAGTGCCCTATGAGAATATTGAACACTCTTTGCCATGGAAGCTGAGGGAATAAATGACCAACGGGAAATTTAGATATTACACACAAGCCTGCACCATTGTATTTTATGTTTCCCTCTGATACCTCTTTTTGATTATATTGAAGAAAAGAAAGCAGAATAAAAAAAACATTTGTTATGGTTTGGTAGAAATAATGCCGTAAGGCCACATTAACCTTGAATATAGAACCAGAAGCTCAAGATTCCTTTATTATTTCTAATCAGATACAAAATGAGAGTCTAATAAGGTTTTGTATAAAGAGTTCAGGTAACAGTTAAATTATCCAAGTGTATTTTCTGTTTTTACATTTCTAACAGGAATTTAAAGACATATAGCTTCCTGATATGAGGGGCTTTTACCTTCATAGAATCTGAGTTTTGGACGTTGTTTTCATAAACTCCATCTGAATTTGTGCATTTATGTTCATTTGTTATAACATCTGCTGCCTTCTTTCCAATGTCAATTTTGTAAAGCACACTTTTCATCTCAGTGAAGACAACATCACTTTAATTTATTTCTATTACTTCCCCTCATTAAAGGCACAGAGAAGGCCTGTGATCAAACTGATGCGGCATCTATACAAGGATGGATTCTGACATCTTTCCATTCTTCTCATGTTGTGTTGTAGATGAGAATCAAGCTTTCTCAAATGTTTAGACAGATATCCATGTGCTCTCCCTTCTCAAAACCGATTCCTTCGAAGTAACAAAACACACAGCAATTGTATTGTATATTTACATTTATGATCATGTCTTACAGATCATCAAACTGACAATGTTGAGGCATGCTCCTGGCAAATGTGGACCAGGGGATCACTGAGCTCCTGGACAGTCTGAGGTGCAACCTGGCAGTGTCGAATGGATGAAAAGATAATGTGTTTTACTGAATTTAGGTTAGATGAGCATGGGGGCCAGTTAATGGTATCATTTACCAGAACATGCAGGAACTGCTTGCAAACTCTCACAACACGAGGCCAGGCATTGTCGTGCAACAGGAACACAGGACCCACTGCACTAGTGCAGTTTCTCATAACGGGTCCAAGGATTTCATGCTGATACCAAATGGTAGTCAGGGTGCTGAAACAGTTGCACTAGCTCCAGCTGGAGGTCATTTTGTAACACTCTGGCAGTGCTCATCCTGTTCCATCCTTGCACAGAGGAGCAGATACCAGCTCTGCTGATGGGCTAAGAACCTTATAAGGCCCTGTCTAACTCTCCTAGAGTAACTACCTGTCTCCTGGAATCTCCTCCATGCTTT
>NW_005193099.1:0-1313 GCF_000239375.1 Pundamilia nyererei | reverse complement strand
AAGTTGGACTCATTCCTGGTGGGTGTTGGACTCTGCCAGGGCTGCCCTTTGTTGCCGATTCTGTTTATGATATTTATGTACAGAATTTTGCTTCATCAGGTGACGGCCTCCGGCTCGCACTGGAGCTGTTCACAGCTGAGTGTGAAGCTGAGTGAATGAGAATCAGCATCTCCAAATCTGAGGTCATGGTTCTCAGCCAGAAAAGGGCGCCCACTTTAGATCAAGGATGAGTTCCTGCCTCAAGTGAAGTTTAAGAATCATGTGGTCTTGTTCATGAGTGAGGAGAATGGGAGAGCGATAGATGGATTATTGCTGCACCGGTCTGTCGTGGTGAAGAGAGAACCTTAGTGTAAAAGCAAATATTTCAATTTACCGGTCGATCTACGTCCCAACCCTCACCTATGGTCACGAGCTTGGATAGTTACTGAAAGAACAGGATCGCAAATAGGCAACAAAAATGAGCTTGACTGGCTGGCCCTTAGAGATAGGGTGAGGAGTTCAGCCATGCGGGAGAGGCTCAGAGTAGAGCAGCTGCTCCTCCACATCGAAAGGAGTCAGTTGAGGTGGTTCGCGCATTTGACAAGGATGCCTCCTGGTTGTCTTTTTAATGAGGCGTCCCAAATATGTCCCACTAGGAGGATGCCCCAGGAAAGAGCAACGACACAAATTATATCGCTCAGTTGGCCTTTAGACGCCTTGGTGTTCCCCTGGACAAGCTGGAGGACATGTGCTGCTGCCCCCACAACCCCCTGCCCTCGATAAGCAGAAAAAAAAATGTATGGCAGGATGAATTGATGAATGTCATGCTTGATTCATTTCTGACTTCTCAGACAACTCCAGTGTGCAATTTTAAATTTGGATATAAAACCAAGAATTCAGTTTCTTATCTGCCTGATTAAAATGATGTAAAATTATAATTATCCATTTTAAATTTGTACTCAGGCTACAATCATAAATAAGCCAACAATGCATGCTGATGTATGAATTTTGTTATGTACTGAATTTAAAACAAAAAAAAAAACAATCTAGTAATTAAACAGCTACCAGTATTTTAATGGCATATTTGTTTGTCTGCAATAACAGGATGCAGATTAGAAGCAATCCCCTTCAAAGGAGAGTAACAATAAAAGAATTAACAAGGGGTTTATGTAAAAATATGACAGGCTGGATGTGAGATATTTTTCCCCTGCTTGTCTTTGTTTAGTTCTCTCTGATCTTTCCCCATGAATAAAACACACCAGTTTGAATTTTCAAAAGTTTATTAGTCAAAAATACAGGCACAATTTTCATTAATGTTCCAATTAATTTAATAA
>NW_005193098.1:0-1313 GCF_000239375.1 Pundamilia nyererei | reverse complement strand
AAGGCTGTGGCAGTGTAGACTTCGTGGTCCCATATATCCCACAATTCATAGCGCGGCAGTCGGTGTGGAGAATTCTGCCGCAGACGGCAGAAGCGGAGCGGCCGAAGAGTAAACTGTGAAAAGTAAGTACTGAATATTATGTCACTTATTTATGTGCAAATGTTTAATAACGAAGAACTTTTTTTTTTCTCCTGCCCATTCTGTTGGTTTTTGTTTTTTGCCCTTCTCTCCCGTCCCTCTTCTCAGCTGTTTCTCTTTCCCTCTTTCTTTCTCCCCCTCTTTCCTCCAGTCAAGTCTGTCCCGTATTCAATAACGAAGAACATTAAACATTACTGTTGGCCACATGTCGGCAAAGTTATGTGACATTAGTGACGTTTGTACTAACTTGGTTTTAAAGCCTTTACTTTAAAATATACGCCGTTCAATAGCTGAGCTTAATCTTACAGAGAATGATCAAAGCTCATGTAGAAACAAACAATCAAATGAACAAAAGATTTTCTCCTTCATTTCTGTCAAACAAAGCTGTAAGACACGTTTCCAGTGGTTAGTATCATGGTTGCTAGGCAACCTGGGCAGCGCAACGGAGGCTTTTTTTTTTTTTTTTACTTTATTGACAAACAACAGTATCAGCACAACGGAGGCTAGACCGTCCCATTTCACAAGCCTCGCACTTCCGGCCTTAGCGGTCTTTGAGTACGCGGCCCTTGAGGATCGTTGAGGCTGCGTACTTTAAGGCTGCAGATCCTGAATTGGGAGACAGCCTCTGTGTTTCATGTAGTCTGTGTCGTGTCGTCTGTGTTCCCACCCTCCGTGTTTCCATGCCCAGTCTTTTATATCCCCAGCCATAGCCTTACCATAGCTTGTTCCCAGTTTAGGTTTCTGTTTAGTTACTGCTCTTGTGCTGCCCTCATTCTTGTTTGTTTCTTTCGTGATCATCAGCCACAATAAAAGGCTCTCTTTTGTTTAAGTTCACTCCCGTATCCTCACTTGTGTTCGCACCTGGGTCCACCACACACATCTCCGCACGGTCTGCCACTGCGACCGTGACAAGGAGCTTCTGTCAGACTCATTCTGATGAGGAACTGAAGCCACTCTCATGCATTGGCGTGTCCAGCAGGGTGGCCTGGGGGGGCACAGGCCACCCCCCCAACCAGACTGGCCACCCCAGGTGCCACCCCAGGTGCCACCCCGAAGCTAAAACAATAAAATTTAATGAAATATCAAATGTACGATTATGGTTTCACAGTGAAGCTCAGATATCCGAGGGTAAGTGAATGCAGCACCGGCTTCTGCATCATGTTAGCAAAGGTAGG
>NW_005193097.1:0-1313 GCF_000239375.1 Pundamilia nyererei | reverse complement strand
GATTTTTTACTGTGGTTAATTAGCTAACAAGGCCCTCCACTGCTGTTTTAATGGAGTAATTTGGTTTTGGCCACAGCTGATGTTCAGGCATCAATAACTTGGATGTCTATAATCAAGCAGTGAAAAAAATAACACACCGAAGAATGACGGAGGTCATAGTTTTGTTCATTTTAGCCTTGATTTGTGGCTCTGTCCTGATTCTGTGGCTCTTCAGAGCGGCTATTCTTCAAACCGTATAAACCTGCTCATCACTTACGACATATTTGCATCCGTCTTGGTCTCGACTGAAAGCATCACATCATTTTCTTAAATTATAGTAGCTGGTATCCTCTTTGGATTTTGAGTCTGTGTGTATTTTACAGGTATTACTAGGACTGGGACCTAAATGTGTTTTCACATTTATGTCACATCAATAAGCAACTCTCCCAAACTTAAAGTATTACACTTTACGGTAAAAATCTGCTTGAAGGTTAGGTATGAGTGGGGAAGTGGAAACAGCTACCAGCTTTTCAGTCACATCTGATAAAAATATCCTCAGAATGACAGAGAACTGTACATCTACACTCCATCGATTTTAATATTTTAACCTCAGCTGTGAAATACAGCACACGTTTCTTTGAAAGTTATAGAGCTTTTGAACTTGTGTACTTAACATTTCAAAAAGCTGAGTCAATTCCACAGTTTCAAAAATGTCTTAAAAGGACTTGTTTTAAACATGATTTTAGTTTTTTTTTTTTCAAAAACATAAAAATATAATATTTTGTAGACCTTAACAGACTCTCCATTTGAAGATGTTCTGCAGAAAAACATGAATTAGATGAATGCATGCTGTCTATGTATACTCTACATGCTAGTTAACATAATGACTCAAAATAACTTGTGAGAATGACCAGGGAGTTACTTTCCTTCACCATGGTAACTGAAGCACTGCAAGCATGTTATTATAAAGCCCATATGGGTATGCATATGGAACCATCAATTACAATAAAGTCTTCATTACTTGAAATGCTTAGACTCACGATACAGTAATAGATAAGATAGCCACTGTTTTGTCACCTGACAAGCAAGGAAGAGATCTAATAGGTAAACCTACATTTTGGTGGAAAAAACATCCACTCTTGAGCCTGTTTTTCATCTTAGAAATTGCTGCCGACTGATTAATCAGTTTTACTGCAGCACTTAAACAGCTCTTATTCAAAGTCTATATACTGCTTTCTTTACTCAGCTTTCAAATGATCCTCCATTTGTCCAATAGATGATGTAGACTGCTGATCTTTTCACCCTGTAATTCAGTTGCTTATAGAAGCACTATG
>NW_005193096.1:0-1313 GCF_000239375.1 Pundamilia nyererei | reverse complement strand
CAGGTGGTTTGGTTGTGGGAGACTATGCTTCGCAGGGCCGCTTTGAGTTCCTGGTTTGTTCTCAAACAAATAAGGCCATGATTCTCTGAAAACAGTATTTCTTATGAATCAGCAGTATAATGCATCATAAACAATGTAAGTCATTCACAATAAATCAGCAGTCTGATGTAATACAAATCGGTCTAATAAATGTAATAGTTATCACCTTCTAAGTCAGGAGAATGATGCAACCTAAAACTACATAATGATTCCAGAGTCTTTAATTAGAGGTATAACATGGCATAAAATAGTACAATAATCTCACAGGAGGGCGACAAAATATGAACAGCTTTTGAAAAACGATCAACAATGGTTAGAACAGTGGAATTACCCAAGGAAGGCGGGAGGCCAGTAATGAAATCCAGGGCATGGTGTGACCAAGGTCGGACGGGCATGGGCAGAGGTTGAAGCAGTACAGATGGTGGGCGATTGGGGCGTTTGCCCCGGGCGCATGTGGTGCAGGCGGTGACATATTCTCTAGCATCTTTCTCTAACGTAGGCCACCAAAAATAACGTTGAAGAAAGGTGATGGTACGCTAAACCCCTGGGTGGCAGGTGATTCAAGCAGTGTGATCCCACTGAAGAAACTGGGTACGGACAGCAGTAGGAACGAACAGCCGGCCAGGGGGCCCTGTACCTGGATCAGTGTCCTGAGCCTGTCGAGCCTGTCGAGCTTCGATCTCCCATGTGACTGCTCCGTCCACACAGGCAGCATGAAGGATGGGCTAAGGGTCAGTGCACTCCACAATGTTGGTGAACAGCTGGGAGAGCGCATCCGGCTTTACATTGCGGGATCCGGGGCTGTAGGTGATAGAGAAATTGAACCGAGAGAAAAAGAGTGGCCACCTAGCTTGCCGTGAGTTGAGGCGCTTGGCCGATTGGATGCATTCCAGATTTTTATGGTCTGTCCATACGATGAAAGGGTGTTCAGCGCCCTCCAGCCAGTCCCGCCACTCCTCCAGCGCAAGCTTGACTGCCACCAACTCCCGGTCCCCAATGTCGTAATTGTGTTCTGCGGATGAGAAGCGATGTGAAAAGAAAACACAAGGGTGAAGTTTACCTTCAAACATTTGGGAAAGAACTGCCCCAGCCCCGGTGTCAGACGCATCCACCTCTACCACAAACTGCTGCTGGAGGTTAGGCTGATGGAGGATAGGAGCAGTGGCAAACTTTTTTTTTTTTTTAAATGTATTTATTTATGCAAGTTTCAAAATTTTTTTTACACATTCACAAACAGCGGGACAGAAGAACACAGACAATAAAGACAATAACAA
>NW_005193095.1:0-1313 GCF_000239375.1 Pundamilia nyererei | reverse complement strand
GAGCCATTATAGCCATATGTAAAGCTCCCTCTCGCTCAGTCTCAGTGTAAGACACAAAGGTCTTGGTGTACTGGCATTCAGCTTGCTGCAATAGATGTTAATGTAGTGTAGTATAGAGGTCCAAATCTAATAAGCTGAGGTTTGCAGTGTTCTGAATGTATAATGTAGTGTCTAATCAATAGCCGTACTGTAGCTGCAGGATGACTGGGCTTCCTGATGACAGGCCGGATAAACAAATCTAAATATGTGTGGCTTATAATCTCTGTAGTGAAGTTTGTGAATGGATGGCCTGAGTGACAATTAAAAGTCAAAGCTTGAAGACAAAAGGGGTGTACTAAACACAAACAAAGAGCACAGATGTAATAATATGGTTTTGTTGAGCTACTAGTGCAGGTTTCTTCTTTCCGACTGCAAATAAAAACCTGCGACTTTCTATTTACAGGGTCAGAATTGATATAACTGCCATCTGCGCGCTTTAAGACGATGTACTGTTTGTAAAGAGCTGCCGAGTCATTCTGTAATGTCTGTGATGTAGCTTCACTGTGATGGATCCAAAACAGAGGCTGCTCGCTGTTAGTGGAGATTTGGTTCAGTTGCAGCAGATTGTGCTTATCAGTGTGTGCGTGAGCGTGTGTGGGGGGGGATGTGTGAATGCACAGTGAAAATACCCTCTTAACCCACCCAGTTGCTCGCCCAAAACCCACTGGGCTTTTGAATCCTGTCCTCGTCACTTATTATCCTTGACAGTTAATTGGCCTCATTAACTCGTTAAGAATGGCAATCTGAGCGTCTGCTGCTGGAACCAAGTTTCACACACTCTCTACGTTACATCATGGCTGACTGGAGCTGATTGGTTTGTGGTGAATGTACCAAGAGTACAATAGAAATCAAAAATCACTAATCATCCACCATTGCAATAGATTTCTTTGTTTTCTGGTATTTGCAAAGTCAAATAGTAGCCTGTGTTATGTCTCACCCGCAGTTCCGGCTTTGGCCTTTGAAGGAAGCTCAAAATGTAAAAAAAAAATACGTTAGACCTTGAAGCAAAACTCTCAAAAGTAAGAATCTCACTGTGTCCTGTGTCGACACAGAAAGCATTGTTTTTATATGGTTGGAGAAATAACTAAGTGTGGTTTTAACTACACTTCAGACTTGCTCTGCAGCTGTAATATTGCATAACCTGAGCAATTTTAGTAACGTTTTTGCACTATATGCACACTGTACCCTGTTTTTCTCTTAGAGTGCATATTTTTATTCTCTTCTGTCATTTCATTTATATCTCTTTATTTCATTGTATAGAAAAGTTGCATATT
>NW_005193094.1:0-1314 GCF_000239375.1 Pundamilia nyererei | reverse complement strand
TGATGTCATTTAGAAAACCCAAAAAAAAAAAAAAAAAAAAAAAAGGACCACTGCTCGCTCCCTCCTGACTTTTCTCTAGTGTTGCTTTTTGCTTCGGTCCTTATCACACATTAGGTCATTTTTGTAGCTCTGGCAGTGCTCGCCTTCAGCTCTCCTCAAGTAACAGCCTGTCTCCTGGTATCTCCCTTCAGACTGTGCTGGGGGACTCTGCAAACCTGTGGAAGCTGAACTGGCTGCAGTTGCACACTCGTTCTACCAACAATGACACGAGCAGGTCAGGAGGGAAAATGAGAGCATGATTTCATTTGTATTAAAGCAGGTGAAATGGACTCATGGATGCTTCTTGACAGCACGGACCGACGTCCCTGAAGTTTAACTGAGTTGTTACTCAACTGAGCTGTGATGATCAAGCATTTGCTTAATTTTCGAGCTGTGCCACATTCAAAGAATGTGTGTGCAAATATAAAAGATCCTGGCCAGTCTTCGGCAGAAAAGTCAGACTCAGGTTTCATGTTCACATGAACAAAAAAAATAATAATAAAAATTGATTGATTAAAAAACAACAGCACCTCACTTTGCATGTCACATGTCAAAAACAGTCACGTGAATTATTTAAAAAATGTCCAGTTTCCTTTAAGGCAGAAGGTTCTGGCTCCAGCATTAAACTGAGGTTCGTATTTGTAACAGAGGGAGGAGCTCGCCGCTCCTTTACAGCTGCTACGAGTTTCACAGGAAGCTTCATCTTTCACTGAGTCTCTGAGGTATGACATGAATACATCGTTGCTCACGGAGGTGTGCAACAGGATGCAATTTGATTGTGTGCTCAGAATGTGCAAGGCTCTATCTACTAACACAGTTTTGGGTTTGCTGGATCATTCGACTCCACTGTGTGTTTTTTGTCAGAGGGCGAACTATTCATCTGCTCCAGCTCTAAATCCAAAACTTTCTCTTTGGCATCGAGGGAACGTCTTTGAGGAGGCGGTGGATCAGTACAGGAGAAAAAGCGAGGCAGGGTGGTCATGGTCAGCATACCGAGGAGGAGGAAGGAGCCGGCCACCATGAAGGAGGCGATGTAGTTTCCTGTGACGTCCTTCAGGAATCCTGAAAGAAAACCTGGATGTTACTTGAAATGTAAGAAACCGTAAAACTGAGAATCAGATGATGAAAGACTGAGGGATAAACTGAAGTGCACAATATCGGCCTCATGTCGATTAAAGGAAAACACTGCAGTGTTTAAAAAAGATGAAGCCCTGATAAAGCTCTGCAAAATCACACGTTTAATCATTGAATACTAGTAAAAAAGAAGCCTTGTAG
>NW_005193093.1:0-1314 GCF_000239375.1 Pundamilia nyererei | reverse complement strand
TTAAAGCTACTGGCATTAGACTAAAACTTTTATTAAAGGTGCAGCTATAATCATTGTATACACACATTGCAGATCGTGCTCATGAAAGAGTTGTTGCTCAGTCTATTCAAGGTCTTAAGCTTCGTTTGGAGCGATGACCCGACGATCTATTGTGTAAGTGACTTGGAGCAATAGAAGGTTAAACCGCATACATGCTTACAAACACAAATGATTTAAACACAAATGAATTCATTTAGCTTCTAACTGCATTTGAGCTGCCTAGAAGAGTCAAGAAATTGTAAGTCCCCAGGAATCACAAGGGAGGTGAAACAAATTGCCATGTATGGAAGAATGTGACAGAAAGAGGAACGTCTCTGTCTGTTTTTATGCTGATATGGTGATGGTGTATATCTTACCCTGGGTGTATTTAATAAAATTAAAAGTGTTGCTAACACACATAAAGAACATTGAGAGTAAGTAAATTAAGATTAAGTAAAGATTAAGTAAAGGATAGAGCCCAGAACATGATATTTTGAACCAACTTTGAATAATTAAGGGAACAATAGATGAACACAGTAGGTTATTGAGGTGTAGCAGAGAGAGGCGTTTTGTTTTCTATCCTTTACAGGAGAAGATTTCAGGACCACAGCGACCACAGGGGTGGCGAGAATCCTGGAAGCCCCAGACCGAACGGAACCAACCAGAGAAAGGGGGACTCAAAAGAAGCACAGAGCACAGAGAATCACCCAGTTTCAGACAATTTGTTGTGTAGATTGAATAGTTTGTAGAATTTCTATGTTATGTAAATTGCCCAAACACAGTCCGGATATGCACGACCTGTTAAAGGGGGCGAAGAAACCAGGACTAAGTTTTAAAGATGAAGCGGGTTAACTCTATAGAGGATGTTTTCCAAAGATTGAAGAAATAATCTAGGACCTTTTACCAGAAAAAGCTAATTGTATCTTTTTGGAGTTTACAGTGAGCACTGAGGGAAGTCAGAAGTGGGTTTAAATTGGGATTCTGGGTAAAAAGGGGGTGTAGGAAGTAGATTTAGGATATTTCACATTTCACAGGTGCTGTCTTAGAGCTTGATTTATTTGTTGTGGATAGAAGTAATTATGACAAAATAATAAGGAAACATTGAAAGCATACAACCCTTTGAGGGGACAGACAGGGTTGGGCAATTCAAAGGTTTCGTTTTGTTTAGCATAATCTCTTTTGTTATATTTTAGCTTTTTAACATGCAAGTAAACTTAATGGGATAAATTAGGAATTATGTCGTGTTTCTTAGGAAACACGAAAAGGGGGAGAACTGTCACGTAATTAATATATCCT
>NW_005193092.1:0-1314 GCF_000239375.1 Pundamilia nyererei | reverse complement strand
GTGGTCACTTGCTTCTCTACTTTAAAAGGACTTTCTAAAAACAATCCAAGATAATAAGTAAATAGATAAATAACAAGTAATAAGAAAAATAATAAGTAAGAGGGCCA
Organism: Pundamilia nyererei; assembly: GCF_000239375.1. Lineage (NCBI taxonomy): Eukaryota > Metazoa > Chordata > Actinopteri > Cichliformes > Cichlidae > Pundamilia > Pundamilia nyererei. Next base: position 1,207 of record NW_005193092.1, on the reverse strand, counting down.
AGGCTATCAGTTAACCCATTTAGACGGTCAACACAGGCTGCAGTTTGATTCAAGCATCCAAATAGGAATGTATTTAATGGGAAAGAAAGTAAATTTGAATGTCATCAACATAACATGAACGGGAATATCGTACTTCATGAAAATCAATAAGGAAACATAAATAACAAAACAAAAACAAAAAAACCCCCACACAATAACCCAAGATGGAGCCTTGAGGTACAGCACACCAAATAGGGGCTAAGGAGCTGTGCCTTTAAGACCAACAACAAGTTGGTTCAAGTTCAAGTCTTGAATGCTGCACCCACCTGTGTCAAAGACTTCATAAAAGAACTAAAAGAACTGAAGAGAACTACAACAGAACAACTGTCAAAAGTATTGTCTCAGTGACATAATGGGATTTAAACTAGAGTGTAATACTTCACAAACACCATGAGTATCTAAAAAAGTGGTTTAGATATAGAAAAAACATTTGGTCAACATACATACAGTTATTATTTGTTTAATATCACATGCGGATTGTGAATTCTTAGACACAGAAGTTTACAAAAAAAAAAAAATCCAGAGCTATCACTTTGTGTTGTTTGGATACCTGTGAAGATAGATTCACAGTCAGCTGGACTGCAGTAGCACACAAGCCCCAGGGCCCCATCAATAGAGATTTTAGTTCCCAGGATTCACTCCTCTTCCTGTGTCACATCTAGTTAGTCTTATGTGACGCTACCTTGTCCAAAGCATTCATGTTGTCATAAAGCCAACCACCAGAAAGGTGATGACAGGTGGGGTGTTAAGCAGTAAGCATGAAAAAAGAATGGAGTTAGGATGGAGTTGTGTTTCACAGCAGGTGTTGTAAAACAAATAAGAATTAAATTATAATTGAAGAAGTTCTAGATAGGAAGCTTTGCAATATAACATTTCCCTGTCTTCTAATGTAGCTGGGTACCATTGTTTTCTCAGGAGGAAACCAACAAAGGCAATCAGAAAGCCTGGTTGAGGCTTACAGACTCATTGTCTCTGCATAACTGCTAATCACAAAGACAATGACAACAGCCACTGACTAATTTATCACATACAAAATAGTCCATGAAACTTAATTAATACAACTCTCTTATATATTTACTTCCACAAACAACTTATCCAGTGTCCTTACATTCCAAAAAGCACACTGATAACACACCAGCTTACTGACAGAGGTCTTTAAAAAAAACAT
>NW_005193091.1:0-1314 GCF_000239375.1 Pundamilia nyererei | reverse complement strand
GTTCGACCTCCCCATCAGGGCCTAAAGTCTTCAGCATGCCCATGAGCGACTGAATGTGGAGAGAGAATCGCTCAAATGCGGCTGCATCCCCTCGGCGGATGTCAGGTGAGTCCATGACAGCAGCAATTCTTCTCAGGGAAAGCTGGTGGGGCTGCCCAAGCCTGTCGTTAAGAGCGTTCGTAGTGTCACTGAAGGGCGTGGCAGAATGGAGGTAAGCGTCCGCTATCAACTTTGCTTCCTCCAGGTGTAGGTGATCTAACAAGATTTGGTACCTGAAGAGCTCTGAACTCTCCGGGGGCAATAAGTTCTCTAGCGCCATCTTTAGACGAGTAAAATTCCCCAGGATCACAGCGTGTGAGCTTGGGAATGCTTGGACGAGGCCCCCTGTAGGTCAAGAAAGGAGTAGATGAGGACGGAGGTGGAGCTGGCAGTGGTTGGAATGGAGGGGGGTGTGCTCTTGGAGGCGGCGCTGGAGGGTAGGTGGTCCTTGGCTGAGGAGAAGTGAACCCTGGCTTAGATTCATGTGGGGGGATGATCTGACTCTCCTGTGCAGCCATAGACTCCCTCTTCAGATCCTGGAGCTCTTTCATCATCGTATCGATACGGTCTGCAACTGGACACTGGCTGGAGACAGACTCCTCCTTGAACACAACAGGAGGAGGTGGTGGAGGCCAGTCCTCTTCCTCTTCAGCAGGGGGTGGCTGGAGATGAACAGCAGGGGCTCTGGGCGGTGGACTGAGCTGCAGACTCTCTGCACGGTCCAGCAACTGCAGCAAACTAGCATGAAGGGCCTGGAAATTAGCCAGCCCGGCTCTCATCTGGTCATGCGACTGCTGGAACAGGAACCTTTCACATTGTATATCTTCTAACTCTGCTCTCAATGATGTGACATGGCCGTGTGAGCGGTCATCAGAGGGGTCAGACGGAGGATGGTGGGAAGAACGGGTGTCGCCTCCTGTCTCACCTTCCTCCTGGTAACCTGCACCAAGCCCGGAGAAGTCAGTCTCATAAGCTTAATAGCAGAGGGGACGACGTACATTACGCCGTGGGCGCGCACCAAGAGCTGAGAAGTTCTGACTATCATCCATCTTGTTAGGGTAGAAGCAGCTTACATCCGGCTCGAAGGACCATTAAAAATCAAATTCAAATTCAAATTTTATTTGTCACGTACACAGTCATACACAGTACGATATGTAGTGAAATGCTTGGACAACTGCTCGTGACCTAAAGAAAACAAAAAAGGAAAGGCTATGAATAAGATAGGAAATAAATATGAAAAATTAAAAAGGGGTAAATTTAACTAGGAAGGAATAA
>NW_005193090.1:0-1314 GCF_000239375.1 Pundamilia nyererei | reverse complement strand
AGTGGCAACAGAAAGACAGAAACAGAAAAGAACACAGAGAGACGTTGGGCCAGCCTGAGGAAGGCTATACCCAGCCGAAACGTCATGGCCCAACGGCAGTGCACTACACCCGCTAAGGGTAATTTTTTGAACAGGGGGCACCGTTCCCAGTCCTATTGATGGACCGTGCACCTCAGGTTCCGGCAATAGCCGGGCCTGGTCTTTACCCAACACCTAACTCCAGGCCTAAGGCCCCCCCCTCCCCCCAGAAAAACAGAAAAAAAGCCTAAAAAAATGGAAAAACAGAAAAACAGTACAAAGAACAGAGTGGTTACTAAGGATGGGGGTGCCAGAAATACAAAGATGAAAGAAAGAGTGGACTAAGGAATAGGGGGTGCCATAGATGACATCAAAACAGAAGAACAAAGAGAATAACAAAGGGAAAAATAGAAATAGAAGACAAGAGAGTCACAAAGGGTACACAGAGAAGAAAAATAGAGAAAAACTAAGAAAAAAGTATAGAGAAAGCTAAGAAGAAAGCATATGCTCCCCAAGTAGGGTTGAGACAAACAGAAAAATAGAACTCCCCAAGCAGGGTTGAGAAAAACAGAAAAGAGCACAGAAAAAGCTAAGAAAGTACAGAAAAAACCTAAGTAAGAAGAAACAGAGAAATAGAAGACAAGAAAGTCACAAAGAAAAATTAAGTGCAAGGAAACATATAAATAGAGGACAAGACAGTCCCTACATCATTGAGCCCAGCCTGATGAAGGTGAAGGAACGCCGAAACGTCGCGACGGGCTCAATAGCACAAGCAGTTGGCCACTATAACCCAAGATGGGTAATTTTTTGATCAGGGGGCATCAATGCCCACTCCAGTCGAGTGAGAGTGCACCAACAGGGGACCAGCAAATTCTGGGACCCTGTTTCCTTTTCCAAACCCTAACCCCACAATATTCAAATTCATGTATACACTCGAATCTTAAAAATGGTTTGTATACATAGGATAATATAGGCTTCAATACAACACAACTGAAAAGGTTTGGTTAAAAACAAAAAAAGAGGGGAGGGTATAAAGGGAGGTGGAGTCAGCCTGGAGCTCATTTCGACTCTGGACTCTGAGGAGTGAACATCAGTAGCCACAGCCTTGTGCAATACAGCCTCATTTCTTCAACTTTTTGTGTGCCAAGCGCCTGAGGAAGACCCTTATACGGTCGAAACGTTGCGCCCACGGTAGTGATGGCCAAATGAAGCTTTCCGAAGCACTGAAGCTTGTATTGAAAAACGGTTCATTACTCGAAGCTTTTCAACACAGTCCTCTCCGGTGACATCTGGTGG
>NW_005193089.1:0-1314 GCF_000239375.1 Pundamilia nyererei | reverse complement strand
CACATCTGAAATTTTATGCCTAGCCCTTCATATTTGGAGCAAAATTTATAAAAAACAAACAAACAAAAAAAAACATCTGTCAGTCCCGGTGATGACAATAAAATTGTTACACACTGATTATTATGTTAATGACCAACAGTGGGTATACTTAAGCAATCATTATTCTAAATGTGACACATTGTGTTCATCTTAAGGCTCCAAATTCATCGTTTAAGCTAGGCATCAGTTCACTCTAAATAAAAATGAGATGCTTTATAAAAGCCGATCAGCATAAATCAGAGTTGTTGCAGTAATAATGACAAAAGACCATCACAAATGCACATGAAACTAATTTCAGCCGGGGACTGGAAATCACCTTGTAATGGACGAGGTCAGTAAATACACACGGACATACTATAATTGATTAATAAGAACATATTTAACTGTTATGATTTAAAAAAGAATACGTGTAATAATTGGACAGAATCTAATTGAAGGATTTTTGGGAGGAGCTCAAAGAGCTGGATCGCCCCGTGCGTGTAGCTGGACAACGAGCAGCCATCTATACTGTTAACGAGCTAACCACGCTAAGGCGCTGACGCCGTGCAGCCCTCACACGGGGCGATCTGTGTTAACTCGCTAACAGAGATTTGCCGCGTTAAAACGGTTATGGCGTTAACGTCATGTTGAGATTAACGCTGACAGCACGACTTTTTTTTTATGCTACAAAGTTACAGTGACAGCTTTTTTTAGGAGGGGAAAAAAAGGGAAAAGAAGGAAATATTACACAGTTTCTAAAAAAAAATCAGTCAAACATTTGAAAACGTTATTTGAAATTTATGGATTTTATTCGTTTGTTTGATTCTTTTGCATTTAAAATGAAAGCTTTTATCAAATTGAGTCTGTATTCTTGAGAGGGGGGGTGGTGAAAGCATCTCATGGCTTTTCGTGTTATCAAACAGACAGTGACAGTCCCAGTGAAACATGTAAATGTGAACATGCTCTGACCTAACAAGGACACCTTGTTAACCAACATCATTCTGTAAGATGAAACGAGAAAAAGCAGGCTTATCCATCTCTGTCAGAAAAACAAGCAGCCTAATAGAATGATAAGGTCATCACCAAATGTCAAACGTGTTTACCCTCCAGAAGCAGACAGATTGGCCAGAATTCATCATAAACACAACAGGTTCCCATTATGGAAAAATTCCCTCATCCCCTTTTGAGCTGTGCAGCCATTGCCTCTGGTTTAATTGTGTGAAAATAAAAAGGAGAGAAAGGTAGATGCGGGAAAAGTCTGCTGCTCTCTTTTCCAGAGAAATGCTAGTTTAGGGA
>NW_005193088.1:0-1315 GCF_000239375.1 Pundamilia nyererei | reverse complement strand
CAACAGCTGCTCCAACCATGACAACAGCCGCAACAACAACCACTAAAATGCCTTCAACAGCTATATCATCTACGACGACAACAAGTCACGCATCCTCTGTCAGAATGAATGTAATCCCTCTATTAGTGGCACTCTTTGTCTTTACCATCTATTAAATGGTAAATCATGGATGGAAACCCCATAAAAACACTAAAACTGTGAAAGGATGATTTTTTTGTTTTATCTTACTGTTTACTTCTTCTTTTCCTGTTTAGTTGGGATTTAAGTTTCATTCACTTCAGATGTAAGTAAAAGGTTAAACCTGCTGGGTAAACCGTAGCATGGATAAATATTTAACAAACAATTACCCTTGTGACTTATAAAGTGTAATATCTATTTAATATTTACCCACAAATATATTTATCTATTTATTAACTCATTATACAAATGTCTTGAAAAAATGTAATAGTGCAATAATAGGAACAGAAATATACATACAGAAATAGACAACCAAACTAGTTACTTGGGATTTTTGTTATATGTGATTCACTGACAGCATTTCTAAAACTAGTCACTGTAATTACACCAAAAAAAGCCAAAGTATTACAACTATGACCATGATAAAGTTTTCAACAGACAGTATGATGGGATTAGTTTTTTTACTTTGAAAATATCCCATTGATGGCAAGGGGAATAAAGAAAGCTATGGCAGTATATTTGTTTTGTATAATGTTATGATTGTCACAACTGTCACTTATTTTCTTGAATTTTCTCAATCATATTGATGGTAACACATGGCCCCACTTTTAACATTTATAAAATTGCAGAATATATTAACCATATGTTATTTAAGATGAGATACTCTGGTTTCCCCTGAATGTAGACTTTTACTCTCTTCACCCTAATAAAACTATTAATGCAACCAGTTGTTTTTCTACATGAATTACCGTACCTATAAGATATTTCAAAGTTTCTTTAATGAAGTGATATATTTCACACTATTCAACAATATTTCATTATTAAGAAAGTTAATGTTTTTTTGCTGGCTTTTCTAACTACCAGTACATTTCCCTAATAGATATACATATTTTGATAATTGAAAAGGAAGGGGGATGTGTTGAATTATATATTCTTTTAAAAACGAATATAATCTCTTTTTCTAGTTATCAGGTTTCAGTTATGTTGTCCTCGGATCTTTAGTGGTTCTAACAGGCACTAACTATTTGTTTCTTTTTATAAAGTCTAAAGGGCTTGGAGTGGTTGATAAGATTGGAAATAAGCTTCCTAAATGCTTATCGATCACATAGTAGTATATCATGTCACAAGAACCAAAATT
>NW_005193087.1:0-1315 GCF_000239375.1 Pundamilia nyererei | reverse complement strand
TTTTGAGACAGGGCTATGGGTGTTTTCAAAAGGCACGTCTCATTCCCACCGTGAGCCATTTCATCTTTAAAATGTCAGCTGTCTGCTCCTCGTAACAGTGATTTATTACTGTGGACTAAAATGAGTTCGTCTTTTGTGGTTTCAATGTTCTTGGAGTACCTGATGTCCTTTTTTGCAAACTATCTGTGACAGATCTACTTCTGCTTTATTCATTTATTTTTTTAGGGAAACGCCACCCTTCACCTGTATCCACACTTCAAACCTCTGCAGGAGTTTAAAGGTGAGAGATTTAATATGCCCAGAGATTTGCTATGGACAGTGTTTTGGCAGTTTGCCGTTTTATTGGAATTCATTTAAAATGATTTGTATGTACCAACAAACAAACAAAAAATGATTAAAGCGCCCAGTTGAATAGGAAGAGAAAACCTTTTAGAGTAGTAGTTCTTATTAATGCTAGGCACTCACTGTAACTGTGTTTCTGAATTCTTCCCCAGGTGTCTCAGAGTACTTGAGCACAGAGATCTGCACGTCTCGACAGAAACGGTTCAGCTTGGTGACGTTTGTTGATTCGCCAGGCTTGGTGGACGGCGATATGAAGTATCCGTTTGACGTGGACGAGGTCATCCTGTGGCTGGGTGGGTTTCTGCTGTTGTCTTGTGGTAGTTTTAAGCAATCTTCTTTTGGTAATGCAGAAGGAGAGCGGTAGCTCTGTGAAACCAAAGATACCTGAAACAAACAAAACTAAAAGCACACTCAATTTGGAGTCATTTAGATGCTTGCGGGCCTCTCCATTATAATGAATGATCAGTCAAGTTTTTATCTCTTCATTAGTACTTTTAATTTACCCTAGTGAGCTTTGTGAGTCAGCTTTGCATGCTTCGACACATCTTTAAGCAGTTTAAGTTCTTAGTTTGACTAAATAACAGGGAAATAGAAAGAAATTCCACACTTGTTGGGATTACGACCCAGTTTATAATGCGATGAGAATAAATCCACAGGGTTTCCTCAGTAGTAAATAATGCCCCTTTTCACTGTCGCTCTCAGGTGATCTTTGTGACCTAATTCTGGTCTTCTTTGACCCCATGGGTCAGGCTCTGTGCAAGCGCACCCTCAACATTGTGGAGAGCCTGAATGAAAAGCATGGAGACCGGCTGCGGTTTTACCTGAGCAAGGCTGACGAGGCCGGAGGAGAGTCGGACAGACAGGTATGTATACTAGCAGCAGCTTCTGTAGGAGAGTCAACGCTTTGAACAAACAAAGTTACATCATTCTCTTTGTATTAGATAATTCCTTCCCACACTCTGCAGTGCAGTTT
>NW_005193086.1:0-1315 GCF_000239375.1 Pundamilia nyererei | reverse complement strand
AATCTTTGTTTTTTTCTGGCTGTCTTTCTCTTTCTCTGTCAGACATGCTAATGCTATTGATCCTCATAGGAAACAGGACAGAACCATCTACAGATAAGAAGACAATGCTTGCAGCAGCCCATAGATTTCTTCCTGGTGCTCTAAGAGGTGTGTTGCAGGCTGTATTGGAGTTCATGGGGTTCTCACAATCTGTTGTCTTGTATTGACAGTCTCCTCTGAGCTCAGCCTAACAGTCTGTTTTTATCAAAGAGGATGGCAAATTTTAGTGTGTGTTTGGTTGTGGATGATTTTGTGTTTGTACATGCATATAAAATCGTGCGTCATGCTTATGCATCCATTTTTGGATTATCTTGATCAAAGACCGTAGAAATTTGTTGATTTTTGCATTTTTTTGTATGTATTTATCTGATGTTTGAGCAAAGGTTTGTGTAATTTATTTATCTAATGTCAGGGTCCCAGACAATGCAACTCCAGTGTCAAGGTTGGCAGTGATGGTTGCTATGGTGACGCTGGCAAACAGATCTCACAGATCTGGGCTCTCTTTCTCTCCTCCAAGAGGAAGGGAGGCTTTTTGAGACTGAAGAGCAGAGAGGGACCTTTTATTTTTCTTCTGCCAGTAGAGTGGTGGATATTGATCAAGAATCGAACCTATGTCGCTCAGTAGAGAAGCCTAATGCACTTCTACTCAAGAGAGGGGAAGGAAAAAAGGATGACCTGCTACAGTGTATCACAGATGGAAGAAAAAGAAAGAATGATTGACAAAGAGTAGGGGACAGAGGGATGGACAAGGGGAGCTTGTTTTTAGGAGCAGATCAATTAGGTCTTTGCAATCTACTGCTATCATCTGCATCTGAAAGAGTATTAAAAACTCCATTTAAAATGCAGCCAAATTCACACATTCAGTACAGTACATCGGCGTTTTCACGCACAAACCAGTCAGCCTGAGCCCTACCTGCTCAGTGTGCCATGCAGGAGGGAGAGTAGTTAAGTGAAACGTGTTGAGCCCTCTCAGGTAATTACATCTCCATGCTAATGTCTAATTAGACAGCTCAGAGGGGACTCATCTGCACTGCATTAATTAATACAGTCAATCCACAACTTACATGCATGCATGTTCAGTGACAAATGCACACATCCCAATCCATGTGTGTGTGTGTGTGTGTGTGTGTGTGTGTGAGGAAATCAATCAGGCCTTTATACTGGTCCCTGCTTGTGTGCGTCTGTGTGTGTGGCCAGGGCACGAACACGGGCTAAAGGGAAATCTGTGCATGTGTAAATACATGCCAGGACTTAAACTGATGCACACTGTCATCTC
>NW_005193085.1:0-1315 GCF_000239375.1 Pundamilia nyererei | reverse complement strand
TTTTTTTTATAGAGCATTTACAAAGATATGTTGGTGTTTTTTTTAAATTTATGTTTGAGTTTATGCCTTTCTGAATAGTTCCTGTGATGTTAAGAACTCAAATTAAACTGTTGGAAATAGTTTATTTTGATGCACATGCTATTTCTTTCTTCTTTTTTTTTCTTTGCTAATTTGCATTAAAATATTTTTTTCCTGCAGTACATAAAATTTGGTGTATTTCAAAAATAAAACTATGAAGACACTCAAAATAAATTTCCTGTGGTTGGAAACTATTTTGTGCAACTTTTTTGCATTTACAGTTTTAAGGGATATACCTCCAAAATTTCTCTAACTAGAAATATGTGTAAAAAACAAAACAAAAATCATTTTCATTCTTTTTGTAGTTTATTGCACTTTTTTGCAAGTTATGTAATTACTACAGACTTTATGCATGCATATTTTTACAACGTGGGCTATAACGGTTGTGTTAATGTATAACACCTCGAAATACTCCCAAAAATGGCTCTGGGAGCTGTGCTTTTTATTTTTCTTTCTCTTGCATTTTTTTTTTGCTTCACTCCGCACGTGAGCCTTGTGCTTGCGCTGGGCAGAGGGGGGAGGGCGGTAGTTACTAGTGATGGGATTTCCGCCTCTTTTTAGAGAACCGGCTCTTTCGGCTCCCAACCAGCTCTTCAGGTTGTTTTGTTGCAAAAAGACTTACTAATATATGTTAAAAAAACAAAACAAAACGTGGTTTTATTTATATATTGTGGCAGAGAAATCTTAGCAAAGAAGCTCTACGGAAAGTTGGAGCTTGTTGTTTAACCCCAAGCTGATAGGGGAAGCTCTTTATTAAACACACTTGCTGATGCTACACTGTGCTTTGAGCCTCATTAACAGCATAACAGAACTCACTTATGGCACTGCATTCATTCTTTAAAACAATAACTTTAAGTGACTTTGAACCGCAGTACAAACATAACAGTCAAGATAACAGTTAAAAGTAGTGTAACCATAAACAATAAAACAACATCTAAACAGTAGCATGTGTCCCAAGGCATGATGGGAGAGAACACGCCACAATATGTTTATATATAAATATATATGGTGGCCCCTAGAGACAAAGCACGTACAAACTCCAAAAGGTGTTTTGGAGTTTGTACGTGCTTTGTCTCTAGGGGCCACCATAAATATACTTTTATTTATTCACTCCACATAAAATGTAATAAATAAATCATATAATACAAAAACCAACTATTCACGTTTCAACTTTTAACTATTTAAATTTTCAGCTTTTTCCTTTTAAACATATTTAAAGTGAAACAACACAAAACAC
>NW_005193084.1:0-1315 GCF_000239375.1 Pundamilia nyererei | reverse complement strand
GGTATCTGGCTATGCAGCCCTTTAAGTTCAAGTTGGTCGACAGGGGGCGCAGATGGTCACGCTCACCCCCCGTGAGGGAGGTGAGCTCCAGTCACCAGGGATTCTGTGTAACATGAAGACGTGATCTGTGAAAAGCTGAGTGGTCTTTAAGGCCGAAGGATGCTTAGGTCGAGTAACAAAATGCACAGCCTCGGAGAAACAGTTTGCAATAGTTAGCATGGTCGTGTTACCTGGAGGCTAGTGAGAAAGAGCTAGGTTACTAATCTCTCTACAAAGAGAGATATTATCATTATCACAGATACACTTGCCTGCACAAGAGAACTCAGACTCTGGACCTCCCCCATTACTCTGTAAAGTTTCCACACAGCAGCTGCTGCATTAGACTAAGTGAAAAGTTTGCCTTGTTTTCTCTTCATAAACATGGTTTCTTGGTAAAGAGGAACTTCTCTGCTGTCTTTGCACACATCAGAATAGCTTCAAATTACAGACACTCCTGTATTAAACTTTATCTTGTGGCCTTTGTTGTAATAGAGGTACAAAAAAATCATCATCTCTCAAACTGCTGAGACTTGCACAACTGTCACTCAAGACTAAACACAGTTTCACAACACAGAGAGGAACAACCAGCAGCAGGCATGTTGGTGATATTCATGGATACAAAGTTGACGTATGATCCCTGCTCAGATTAGCACTCTGATCTCACAGAAGTAAATGCAACACAGGATTTTGCTCGTGTGAGTCAGCAACAGAGAGTCAACAGTTCCTGTTTGAGCAACAACACAACTCTGAACTGTTCTTTTCAAAGAGGAAATTCAGTGGGAGGTGCAGCAGAGTGTAAAACAGCTATAAACCGCAAACTCTGCATGACTTTCTCCATTTTATGTTCTGTGCTGTTTAATCAGGACAGCCCAAATATTTGATTTCTAATTCTTAGTCACACAGTTAAAGACGTTTAATTTTATTCTTTAATCTGTGAGTCAGCAGATTCAAATCAACACATTTTTTTAATCTTTATCTCTTTTATTGAGAAAGCAGTTGAACATAAAAGTAGTATGGCTTTTTACACTGTCTTTGCTCTCACATTTTTAACTTATAATTGAAAAGGAAAAAAAAGGACTTGGGTTAGGAGGCAGCAGGTACGTTTGCATAGTACTCAGGGTTTTAACGTCTTATACAAAATCACATCTCACAGGCCCATTTAGACCATAATCTGTAGAAGGTATCGCTCTGAAGTTTAAGAGAAAATGACACTTTTTCCATCGTATAGATCTCTTGTACAGAATGTATCCAGTCTTCCATCGTCGGTGGTTCAGGC
>NW_005193083.1:0-1316 GCF_000239375.1 Pundamilia nyererei | reverse complement strand
CAGTTTGTTAAGGAAGAAAGATATTAGATAAGCAATAGTTGCTGCCCATCAATCTTTGACTTTTTAAGACAATTTCTAAACAGTTTGAACTCCATTAGTGCAGTGAGAAAGATTATTCACAAATGGAAAACATATAAAACGGTTGCCTGTCACGGTCTGGCTGGGGCAGACCGTATGTGTTGCAGAGGAGGACTCAAACGCAGACCAAAACGTGGTATGGGTTAACAAAACAAGCCGTTTATTGAGACTAACAATAAGGGTACAAAATAAAAGGGCATAGTAGACAACTAAACAAAAACCTAAACTGGGTGAACTAATAACAAAACATGAAAAACCTTAACCATAAACGAACTGACATGGGTACCTGGAAATGAGACATGGCTGAGCAGTACAATGGGTGAAATACAACAGACGACCTGACAACGAATGACTGAAGGCACACGGACTAAATAGACACAGGAGGATAATCAGGAAAGTGGCAACACATGGGGAACCAGCTGACACACATGAACATAACGACGTGACACTGGGAGAGTAAAACTGAACACGATGAACACAGACACACCAGACCTCTTCACAATAAGACGGGAAACACAGTGAGATATAAACATGACAACCTGAACTGACAACATACGCTACAGACATAAAATACATGAAAGCAGGGGAGACTTAACATAGTGGAAACACGAGGGGAAAATAACTAGAAACACCTAGGCATGAAAACGATGAACTTAGGAAACCTGAAGGCTACATAAACTAAACACAAAACGCTGGGTCAGCAGACCCAGGATCATGACATTGCCAGCCTTCCAGGAGTTGGAAACTCACTCCAGTAACCTCACTCCAAGATCAGACGGATCTTGTTTCCTCAAAGAAACAAGGAGAAAGCCTCATCTCTCTAAAGAACAGTTCAGCATGACTTAGATTTGCAAAGTTGCATCTGAACAAACAAGACTCCTTGAATAATGTCCTTGGGACGGGTGAGACAAAAGTGAAGACGTCCAGCCACAATGCAAAGCAATATGTTAGGTTTAAAGGTTTGGGGTGGGCCACAAGACCTGGGCACCTTGCAGTCATTGGGTTGATCGTGAGCTCCTCTGTACACTAAAGTGTTCTGGAGTTAAATGTGAGTATGACAGCTAAAGCTGAGCTAAAACTGAGTCATGACAATGGTAATAATCCCAATCACAGCAGAGCAATGTTGTCAAGAAGAGTGGGTCAAAATTCCTCCACAATGATGTGAGAGACTGATAAAGCCATACAGAACACCATTACTTCATGTTAATGTTTCTAAATGTTTTTGCACTAATTTACTC
>NW_005193082.1:0-1316 GCF_000239375.1 Pundamilia nyererei | reverse complement strand
CTTGCCCAGTTCAGTTTCTATTTGTCCATTAAGAGGATTCTTTATTCTATGTATAGTCCTCTCTGCTTGTTGCTTCCTAAGTTTAAGAGACAGAATTCTTAGTGATTTCCTTCCTACCTCGCATTGCTGTTGTTTAATAAAAACAATTTTCTTTTGTATATCTATCATATTTAAATCATCTATTTCTTTCTTAAGTTTTATTATGTCAGATTTGATATCATCATCCAGCGTCGCAGAATGTAGATGTTGTAGCTCTAACAATTTGTCTTCTAGGTGACAACGATTTTCCCACCTAGATTTTTTCAAGTAGGAGGATATACTAATTATTTTTCCTCTAATTACTGCCTTCAGTGCATCCCATAGTATTCCTGGAGATACCTCCTTATTGTCATTATACTCTAAATAAATTTCTATTTCCTCTTTCAAACTCTCTTTAATATTTGGGTAATTTAAAATGTTTGTATTCAGCCTCCATAAGGTTGATCTATTTTTGCTATTCAGGCACATCTCAAGATAGACCGGGTTATGATCTGAGATGGTACAAGCGCCTATTTCACAGCTTTTAATTCTGAATAGGTCGTTCTTGAACATGAGGATATAATCTAGCCTAGAATATACATTGTGTGGAATTGAAAAGTGAGTATAGTTTCTGTCATTTGGGTGTAATTCTCTCCACACATCTAGTAATCCAAAATCATCCATAAAATGCACCATTCTTCTTCCAATACTCCTCCGATCGCCTTTTGCATTTGAAGAGTCTAATTTGGCATTTAATGTGACGTTAAAGTCACCACCGCAGATAAAGATTCCCTGACTCCTTGTTGTTGCCAAATTCAAAATCTGCCCATATAAGGACCAATCACTGCCTGGGGGAATATACACATTTAAGAGAGTGGTCATAATACCCTGAATTTTACCCATTATCAATATATATCTACCTTCTTTATCTTTAGATTCCGAAATAGTTCAAAGTTGAGGATATCAAAATTGCCACCCCCCTTCGCCTCCCAGAGATATGGGAGGAATAGAAGACATATTTGAAACCTAGTTTGTTAAGTTTTGCATGCTCTTTATCAGTTAGATGTGTTTCCTGCATCAGAACAATTTGGGCTTTATCTCTTTTAAACTTAGATAAGGCTTTCCACCTTTTCACAGGACTATGTAAGCCATTAATATTAATTGACAAAATCTTTATTAATCTGCCACTCATCTAAATCGTATTTTCTATGACTATTGTACACACTTATATTTGCTGCCTGCACATCCTTATAGTTACTAAACACACAACTTGTGATAAAAAACTTCATCAAAAAAAA
>NW_005193081.1:0-1316 GCF_000239375.1 Pundamilia nyererei | reverse complement strand
GGGCTCACTGTATCGTACAATGGGTCAGTGCTGAGACAAATATCACTGATTTAGCAACTTTCTTCCTGTGTCCACTGTAGATCAAAATATGCATTGCTTCACTCCCTTGCAGGACAAAAGGTGTATTGTACAGCAGAGAAATGCTCTTCTCTGAGTGTAACAGGGACTGCTTGTGTTCAGCAGAGGAGTGGGACCCCGTTTGCTCAGATAGCGGCACCACTTACATCTCTCCATGCATGGCTGGCTGCCTCAGCTCCAGCGGACACGGCAAAAACACCGTAAGGACAATTACAAGAGAGCACAGAGGTATAATGTAAAGTGTAAACATGTGTATCAGCCACTTGTTGGAAGATATTTGGGTCAAGAATGTCTTGATTGCGGTGTATTGAGGTTACATTACATTTTAAATACTGCTACTTTGTAACATGAACTCTTGATATTTATATATGTCTCATCCTTAAATGCATTTGAACAGCACTCCCATGGTAAATGGATTGCATTTACATTTTCTGCTCTTACTGACCACTCAGAGAGCTTCACAGACCACATGTTCACGGCACTTTGTATCCCTTTCATTTACATTTATACTTTTACTCACACACAGTGATGACACACATCAAAGGCAGTTCTTAGGGTTCAGTATCTTTCCCAATTACACTTCAACACTTTGACACATGGGTTGAGCTGAGGTTGAACCACTGTAACCTGATAAAACATGTTCATAAGCAGTACTGTGGGCAATTTCAAAGGAACACCCTTTATTAGCTACACTGAAAAAAATTAAGAAAATTTAAGCTATCAAAATGCTTTGATAGCTTAAATTCTGAAATAAAATAAATATTTTTTTACAATGCTTTAAAATGTACTGTGATGGTTAATTCACCAGTATGTGAAAGCTCTTCAATCGATAAAAAAAAAACATTTTTTTTAATGCTAGAATGTCTGAAACCAGCACCACTGACTGAAACTGACTGAAACTAGTACACTGGGAACAATAGGCTGTGAGGTCAGTTCTTTGATTGTTAATATGCAAATTCTCATGACCATTGATCAACAACCCCTCATCAAAACCCACTGATCAAAGACAATGAGTACCTTTTAATTAACCCCAAAATGTATTAATTTGATCAGACACATACAGTATATAGTGTTATTTTGTTGCATGTATAATAAATGAATAGAAAGCACATATGTCAGTGTTTGTGATATAGCTTGAGCGTTGCAGTACATTTCAATATTCAGTTTTGTTTTCACAAAATTTCAAGTATTACTCCGAGAAGTTAGCAGAGGTTTCGCAGCATTCTCTGAAACATGAT
>NW_005193080.1:0-1316 GCF_000239375.1 Pundamilia nyererei | reverse complement strand
AATAGATAACTATCATATCTGATATCATATCTCACAGTACAATAATATTGAATGGGTTGCATTGTTGTACTTTGTCATGTTTCTCAGGTCTTTGTCTGAATTTCTACCAACATTATTGCTAAGGATTGTTTTATTGCATTGGAGTCACACTGGGTTAAATATGTACACTTGGGTTTTAAGGGGTATTTATTATTATTATTATTTTTTTTTCTTGGGTTGTATGGAAGCCCCAAACGTAATTTCATTGTTCTTGACAATGACAATAAATAAATACTAATCCTGAAAACCCATCGATCAGATGACTCCAGTGAGCCGGGCGACGGTGGGAAGGATAAACTCCCTTTCAACAGGAAGAAAGCAGAACCAGGCTCAACTTGTGGGTTAGAGGAGAGACAGGACAAAGGACGGACTCTGGAACAGAGCCAGAGATGAATAATACCTAATGATTGAATCCAAACTGGTGCATAAACAGACAAACCAGTAAAGTGCCGTTACAGTGCACGGCCCGTTTCCCAGACAAACGCATCATCACGTTAATGATCAGTTTGTTTGGTTCATTCTGAAATATTGCTCAACATATAATTTTGTGTTATAACATCAAGCAGATGTGAGCGGTCAGTTTACCCCGTGAATCTGCTGCATCCTCTCGGGCAGACGGAGGCTGGCAGAGCCGAGCCTGGCCTGTCTCCTGTCAGCCCGCTGCCTTAACACTGCTACTCAGAGACTAAGAGTGTCAGCGTTATCTGCAGCCAAGTCTCCTGACAGCAGATAACCTGCTTTTTCTTCACTGCATTTCAGTTTAGAGGCTCTCCTAATAGATGCTCGTATGTTTTCTTACTTTGTGTGGCAGAAATTGATCCACAAATACAAAAATATCAATCAGCTGAACCACTGTTACACGAGTGCAGAGGCGAGGCCTGTCTGCACTGTTCGCGTCTTCATAATCCACGCGCCCCCTCCCCCAGATGTGCTGTCTTGTTGGTCTTGACCCCGGTGACCCTGTCACTGATGTATCTGCTTCTTAACATGTGACGGCAGCAGCTAGTCCTGCTGTTATCTGCACCAAGTCTCTGTTTACCTCAGCCACACATTCCTCACCACACACACTACCTGTTAATCACATTTAAACATCCACACAAAGAGCTCACACCACGAATCCCAAACGCTCGCTCACTATGTGAAACGATCTGCTCATTTATTCATCATATTTTATTAAATATAGTACATAAACAGGTATTTAAAGTGGGACATTTTCTGTCCTTTCATGATAAATACTAACTCATTTTGAATTTGATGGCAGCCACACGCCTCTAAAA
>NW_005193079.1:0-1317 GCF_000239375.1 Pundamilia nyererei | reverse complement strand
TACTGAGACAATATTCGGGATAAATAACCAAGAAAACAATTTATTTATTCAGTTTAGAGGTTTACACATCATTATAATCACTTGAATTGTCCACTTGATGGCGCAGTAGAGCAAATGAATCATCACAATGCTTCGAACCATGAGTCGACCAATTGGGTGGAAAGCTTCAGTTCATCTCACCATCACTAAGCTTCCATACTTATTTGATCTTAAGAGCATTGTTGCCAGAATCACTCTCTTGTAAGCTAAAAGTAGAATTAATTACTTACGCGCTTCCTGTATACGGATAGTAGTAGGGCCTTACGGAGCCGTGATCGCTGTTCAACACAATCAGTGTCTCTTCCTTGTTCCAAACACGCAGTACAGTGGACAGGTGAGACCGGATCACAGCCGGACTCACCTGTGTAGATATAGCAAATAAGAAAAAAAGTAGAAAACAAGCTGACCTAGACAACGATCGGACGGTCTCTAGTCTCTTCGGCGCCTCCGCTACTTCTTCTTCTAAATTTTATTGGCGGTTGGCAAACAGCTGAATAGTGCCACCAACTGGTATGGAGTGTGGACTGGAAAGTCGCTTAAAAAAACAACAACCAAAAAAGAAGCCCCAAATCCAGTTGCTGGTCCATTTTACAGCCCTTTTGCAGTAAATCAATAAGATCTAGTTTCATTTGTATGTTGCTGAGGTTTTGGATCAGTTCATTTCTTCTCTCCACCCCATTCTTATGACATGTTCTATAGTTTCCTCTTCTCCATAGTGCTCACATTTCCCTGTATTATGTTTCCCTATCATGAATAATGTAGTGTTCAAGCCAGTATGTCCACATCTTATTCTGATATTATAATAATAATAATAATGTTACGGCCCTAGCAGGGCCTCCTCCTGAAGGTGCCTGTGTGGGCGTGTCCCACTACCTCTTCTGCCTGAGGTGCTACCTTTCCCTTTTGCGCAGCTGACTCTCGTCAGTAGTTAAGGAGATTTAAGCCCAGGGAAAGGTGAGCTCTGGGCCAGAGTGCCATTTGTGTGGTTACAGCTAGTGAGCTGAGTGTTTTGCGGCGTTTGCAGCTAGTGAGCTGTGTTTTTCTGGGTTTCAGCTAGTGAGCTGCACTCTTTTTGACTTACTTTGTGCTTTATTGAGTTTCATTTTCAAACAGTTAGCAATGAGGTGTCCAGGTTTGTGGCAGAAGAAACAAAGCTTCGTTTTGGGTCTCGAAACCACAACTTTTTCAGCCTTGTTAGCTGGCCCACTCTTACCTCGCCAAGATGTACTATGGTACAGAGGGGTATCACATTCTACAGTATTTATTTTATGACTCAGG
>NW_005193078.1:0-1317 GCF_000239375.1 Pundamilia nyererei | reverse complement strand
TTGTGTCATGACTTAACAAGGCCTTTTTATTTTGATACTTTCACAGTGCACTGAAAGTTTGGTTTGATAATCTCTGTTATTTGTTATTTTTATTTTTTGAACAGGCACTGATTTTGTTTGTTTATTTTTTTCTTTAAGCAGATCTGCACGTCAGGAATTAAAAGTGCTATACGACCTGTCGAGAAAACCGTTACAAGTGAGTTCTCCACATTAAAATGGGTTCTGGAGAAAGCTACTTATTGGGACAATATTAAATAAAAGTCCCGGCCTAAAAAGGATACAGCGATGTAATCCCATCTAAAGTTCTTTTTCTTTTTGAGATGACGTCATTTTGCTGAGGGTGGAAACTAAATGTGACGACAGGTTCCACTATCAGCAAAGAAAGAATGAATGAATGGAAATAGAAAAAACAAACTGACTGACTGGTAAAAGCTGACAGGACTTGACCACGACTCAAGGTTAACCTCCACCTAGACAGGAGAAAAGGGTGGATGAATTTATGTGTTTTTTGTTACAGGAGCAGAAAGATGACAGCAACATCCGAGGTTGCGTGATGATTTAACCCTTTAAATGCCATTTTTATGTTTGTGAACTTTGAAAATTTAACCTTTTTAGTTCAAATTCTCTGTCTGTGAATTTACCATGTGTGTGTTATTCATAGGCTTGTGTTGCTCGCAACTGTGACAAAGTATGCATACGCCTGCGCAAGCGCTAATATTGGCATTTTCTTTTCTTACAGCATGCCAGTTCTTCATGTGAATTGATGATGCGATTTATACCAGGATAACTGGTTGATGTTTTTTCCTACTACAGGTTTTCTGGGTTTATGTGTGAGGAAACTGTGTTTACAGGTTATGAGTGGTGATGCTGTTACACTGTGTTTTTGGGACAATGTGACGGTTACTTTGATGATATGAATAACATTTTTTCCACGGCTATGGATGGTTGAATTTATGGCCTTTTTATGGCACCTCTGGAACCTGTTGACCTGCGTCTGACCACAGTCGATGTGTATTGCTAATGTTTGTTTTTCTGAGACTGCATGTACAAGATTCGGCTGAAGCAGACAAGTGACATGACAAAAATATATAAGAGATGCAGTGTTTATGGAATAGTTAATATGGGCTCATTTGCTGGCCACTTTTGAGCCCATAGTGGTATATGAGTGGAGTGACTTTGCTTAAGGGAAGTCACCGATTACATTAATGTTAATTGAGCACATGGGATGATCCATGTCTGGGCAAATTGGGGTAATAGTTGTAGTTTACTGATTTGAGAAAACCTGCACATGACACTTGTCTTGCTGATGTTGAATGC
>NW_005193077.1:0-1317 GCF_000239375.1 Pundamilia nyererei | reverse complement strand
TTCTTGAGTTTTGGTATGTAGAATTTTTCAATACCCTGTTCTTCTTTCGCCTGTTCCCTGTAGGGTTGACACTTTGAATCATCGGTCTCCATCTCACACTGGCATCCTCTGCTGTCACACCAACCCTGTGCATGTCCTATGGAAGTCTCATTCTTAACGATCCACATTTTTGATAATGCAAAGATTCTACAGTATTACTGTAGAAATACACAACCTGGATTCCTTTATTGTTTTACACTCTGTTTTTTTGGAATATTATTAAGGCTCTGGTTCCTGGTTGAATTTTACTTCCCTCCTTGTCATTGTCTTAATTATATTCATCTTTTCTTTGTTCTCCACCTGTTTCCACTTTCTTAATTAGTCCAGTTTATGTATTAATGTCCTTCTTATGTCCGTTTGTCCTGGTTTTAATGCCTGGCTGGAGATGCTGAATTCCACTTTCTGACTTCCTTACTGGGTTTCCTGGCATCATGTTTTCTGAAACTTTTATCAGCTATTAACAGCTCACTTTTTTTGGGACACTGCGTCTGCATCTTAGGTCGTTTCAACGCAGTATCTGTGTATTAAGGTCCTGTTGCAATCTAAGGGATGGTGGCTGTGGAAAGTTTTAGAGAAATGTTCTCAAGTTGATAAAGAGAATGGGGCAGCTGCGTCCACATGCAAGTTTTGGATGACCTGAAAACAGAGAAATGGATACAGCCATGCCTATCACTTTTGTGCAATCAAAGAAAGACAGATAAAAGAACATTTGTGAGGAATAGAGGTTTATTTTTTCAGATAAGACAATAACTGTATAAAGTTTAAAATACTGTCAATTTAAAGTTTCTTACAACACAGTTACATACCCTTTGCCCCGCATACACACACGGTTTATTTGGAGAACTTTTGCTCTAGATCAATAAAAGTTCTTCCATATAAACATGTGAATTTCTGCTGTATGGTCTGTCTGCCCTCTTTCCAGAGGGGGTTGATGTTCTTTGGCTCATCTGTATTTCAGTGCAGCTTGTTATTTAGCACCATGTGGTCCAGTCTTACCCTGTTCCTGGATGTGGAGAAGCACTCTTCCTTCTCACTCCCCCCTGTTCAGTCTTACCACAGATGGATCAAAACATGGGAACAAAGGTTCAGTAGAGTGCACCTACACAGCTGCCTTTTGCTTATTTAGGATTTTATGGATGAGACAGTTTTACCCAAGAACATATTTCAAATTATGTGCTGTAGGTCACCAGCTTTACAGACATTGTCATCAGTTTGTATCTGTGATAAAACAAAAGCAATGGACTAGAGAAATTTGTAATCTTTCATATTTGGTTTGTT
>NW_005193076.1:0-1318 GCF_000239375.1 Pundamilia nyererei | reverse complement strand
TCCACACCTTCTCTGTCAACATTCTTTTCCTCAAAGCACAGCTGCTGCCATTAGATTGATGATGATTGTAAAAATAAAGACCTCACCTAAGCAGCTTATATCCAGTGACTCAACAAGTAAACAAAGTAGAATTGACAAAAATAATACCCTATTGCAAAATGTATAAACTCTTTCAAGTTTAAAATTAAAGATCTGAAATTTCTTTAGAGGGAATTAATGTACACATCCAAGGCCAATTCAATGGCACTTTAAATGATTTACTCTAACTGCTATAATGGAAGGAGTACCAAAGGGCTGAAATGGTCAAATATATATACAAATATAATAAAATGCTCCTCGGATATCTATAAAATTAACATTAAATATCATGTATGTTCTGCAAGCCTGAGATAACTCACACAGTTATCACACTAGTGATCAGCATCAGCCAACAGCAAATATCATAATGTGTACTTTATGCAAATATTTTAATCTCGAAAGCTTCAACTTAAGACAGCGGCTGAGGTGCGACAAAGGATCACTATTTTTGTACTAACTTTGTCTTTCTTTTCTTTTTTACGAGTAGTGTAATTGAATATTTATCTGTTATGCTCTAGATTAAAGACTATGGTTTGTTTATAACATTCTCTACTTACTTTTAGCTGTTTTGGCAGAAAGTGGTAGCTTTATTTATACAGCTTCTCTTACTTTTTGACTTGGTCATATGCGTTCTTTTAGCCTCATTGAATTTTCAGTGTTTTTTGCATATTTTTAACCCACAATGTTCTATATGGTTTTTTTTAGTTAGAGTTTTTTTTAGAGATATGACCATATATGAGGGTGGAATTATTTTCAGCTAATGAGAAAGATCCTCTAGTAAGAAGTATTCATAAAATGTTATGGTGCAAAGCATGGACATAAATTTCAGCTAATTACTGCTGAGTAACAGGCTAATAGATTATATATTTATACGTATGTATGTATATTTGTGTGTGTATGTTTTGTGGGTTTACATAAAACATTTAAATTGTGTGCAACAGTTGTGTGGCAATTCACAAGTCAGACACAACCCCAATAACTGTTTGCACATAGTCCATAACCCCTCCCTCCCTCTCCTTTTGAAAAGTTCCTCTTTTGTTGATAGCTACATAGATAGCTTGGTAGATGTATCATACAGGTTCTTCTTGACTCATATTCCTGCTTTTGTAATTTCATCTTTTTGCTGGTAAGACACATAATTTACACTCTGTCTCATCTCACACTAATCTGTACTGAACCTCCAGTCATTAAGTTTCCCAAATGTATTTTTCTCTCACTATATGTGTGTGTTTGTGTGTGT
>NW_005193075.1:0-1318 GCF_000239375.1 Pundamilia nyererei | reverse complement strand
CCAAACCGATATCATGACCAGCAGCTTTTACAGCTGTGGCTCCAGCAAACATCAGCTGATACTAGAAATTAATATTACATAAATTATAACAACAGCTGATCAAGCTTAAACGTGCTGCTGCTCTTTAGCGCGACATCCACTGGTTTCCTCTTTCTGGCGCAAAGTGGGCGATAAACGAACAAGAGAGAAATGCCGATCAGCTGATCATTGATCAGTTTCATGATTGAAGTAGCAACAGGAGAGGGAGGGGGAACGGAGAGAATGAGAGAAGAAGAGGCAGCTGACAGCGTAAAGACGCAGAATAAATCCAGCTTTGTGTCTTTCTGGCCAATCCACCACCTCTCATTGTCCATGCCATTACAAAAAAAAAAAAAAAAAAATCATTGGCCCATAAAAACGAAAAATCAGTCCAGCTATGCCTTTACCAGGTTAATTTTGCAAGGAAACTAATTCTCTTGGCCTGAAAAACTTGCTGGCTCATTCCAAACAATGTACTGTACCAGTAAGCATAATGTCAGTGTCTCATAAAAACTGTTAAGGTATGAATGCACTACGAGACAAATACTATGTCAGGAAAGCTACTTTTAATACGTTGAAGAATGTTGTTTGCCAAGATAGCTGGCAGGTATGTTCACTTTAAGCTGCAGCAGTGTTAAAATACCAAGTATATACTTACCAGACACACACATATATATTACACAGACACGAAATACATAACCTTTAAATAATAGAGGCTTAATATTCATGAATATCTTTAGTTGGACTTGTTAACTTGTGTCATATAGAAAAACAAAAGGAGGAGTTTGGGAACTGTAACAGATTTGCTGGGGAATTTTCATTACACATGTTCACCACTACTTCCTCAAAGCATAGCTCTCATAACACTTAAAGAAGGAGGTGATGAGATGAAATGTTGGCGAGTTAAAATGTAGTTGTTACCAATTACAGATTAAAGAGTTTAGTACACATGAAAATCAACGTTAATGACGCTCAATGTAAAAAAAAAAAAAAAAAAAGAAGAATATTTTTACCCAGAAGGAACCTGGTACTGGAATAAAACTATAACAGATCTTTGTTACATAGCATGACACCAATGAGGATATGCACAATGATTTATAGGATGGGTTTGAAGTTGCATTCCACGAAAGCAGAAAGAGAAACAAGAACGTAATTATTTTTAGATTTTACTTCCTCATACAGTGGGGCAAAAAAGTATTTATTCAGCCACCGATTGTGCAAGTTCCCCCACCTAAAATGATGACAGAGGTCAGTAATTTGCACCAGAGGTACACTTCAACTGTGAGAGACAGAATGTGAA
>NW_005193074.1:0-1318 GCF_000239375.1 Pundamilia nyererei | reverse complement strand
GCTCATAGGGGGTCATATGATTGTTGGGTTTTTCTCTGTATTTATTATTGTGCGATCTACTGGACAATATAAAGCGCCTTGAGGCGACTTTCGTTGCGATTTGGCGTTATATAAATAAAATTGAATTGAATTGAATTAATTAGTCCCAGCTGTGTTCCCTCCTGTTTCTCACTCCCTTGTTACCGTCTGTGCATTTAAGCCCTCTGTGTTCTTCTGCTTGTTACTGGTCTGTCTGCGTAGTATTCTGCCTGTCATTCCTCGTGTTCTGTCTGCGTTTTTGGTAGGGCTGGGTATCGTCACTGATTTAAGATAAAAGATAAGATAAAACTTTATTAATCCCTGGGGTGGGTTCCTCTGGGAAATTCGGTAGAAATTCGATTTCTAGAATCGATTCGATTCCGATTCACAAGGTCCCGACTCTATTCAATTTTATTTGGGGAAATTTTGCCTCAGTCAGAAATATTATAATTCTGATCACGTATCTATGGGGCACCGTTTGTAAAGTGAAACATGCTAAAATTAACGGTAACATTTTTCCACATTTAACTCAAAACAAGTCATTTCTTTACAACATTTAGTACAATATTTGTAACTTTTCATAGTTAAAACACAATTTTAAATGTTAAATCTAAATTTTAAATGTTAAATCTAAATATTATATTTAAATCTAAATGTTAATTCTACATGTTACGGGAAACTAAATATTTAGCTAATATGCACACTTATTGTACGGGTCAACAGAAATACCAAAATAAAGCTTCAAGAAAACCTCCTACGCTAAAGTGTGCCAGTCGTGGTCACGTTGTGTGTCTGCGCTCCTCTCACGGTCACTTTTCACTGCCAGCTGCTTCACCTATTCCCTACCAGCATGTCCAGCGATTTAGCTGAAAACATTGGAGGAGCCGTTTTGTCGGCCATCCAACGATTCAGCAGTAGTGCACCCTCAGTAGCTCAGTAGCACAAACGCCGCAGCACTTGGTAAGTTTATTGTATAGCATTTTGGACAGGTTGATAGCAGTGTTAGCAAAACTAGCAAAGCTAAATTACTTAGCTAGTCTCCAAAAGTTGATTCTGTTCATCTGGATGTAGTGTTTTGTGGGAGAAACGTTTCGTCATCATCCAGGTGACTTCTTCAGTCTCAGCTGACTGCAGGTTTCAGTCTTATAAACAGGACATTTGCATAATGACTGAAACCAGCCCACTGAAGGAACAATGGGCTGGGAGGTCAGTGCCTTAGACTTAATTATGCAAATTCTC
The DNA here is from genome assembly GCF_000239375.1 of Pundamilia nyererei. NCBI lineage: Eukaryota > Metazoa > Chordata > Actinopteri > Cichliformes > Cichlidae > Pundamilia > Pundamilia nyererei. Next base: position 61 of record NW_005193074.1, on the reverse strand, counting down.
ATAACCATTGATCAATTGTCATGGATTTCTTTAACCCCTAGACAACAGCTTACACAAATTC
>NW_005193073.1:0-1318 GCF_000239375.1 Pundamilia nyererei | reverse complement strand
GACTAGTAAGGCGCTATATAAATACAGGCCATTTACCATTTTCTGAAAAAAACCTAAGACTTTCAAATTTATACTACAGGCCGATGCCAGTATTTTTTTTATGTCTATGGTTAAAGTCATGGAACTTTTTGATTGCACTTTGATAGGAAATAATATCTGGAAATTATTATAAAATATCTTGAAACCAGTAGGTGTTAAGGGCAATTGCCATCTCTGTTCTTTTAGATTACACAGGAGCAGCCTGCTCTGTGCACTCAACTGAAACAAAACTAGGCATAAACTAAAGTGACAGAACTGCTATTGACTTTCATGGGAACAGAATTAACTTAAGTCTGTGCAATTTATTCCCCCCATGTAAGTTTTACTCCAGGCCTCGAGTGATCCCTCAAAGTCGGTTACAAAGTTTGGTAAGTAGCATAGCTAATGCCATTTGGAAATCAGTGCCAAACTGCTGAATTCAAGACTAATGTCAGTCAGTTAAACAGGTCTATGGACGATCAAATTCATCTAAATAATTAAAAAATAAACCAAGACCTGCAATTTTGAGCCTTTTTTGTGTCTTTAAGCCAACTGTTGTTTCTCAACATTTTGCATTATGTGTATGTATTGTTTAGTTATATGATTGATAGGCAATATTTTTAGATTATAGTAACAAATAATAAAGGTTATATTTAAAAAATATTGAGGTAAAATTAAAAATGTGGATTATCTATTATACATACATAATTCATTGAGCAACATATGACATTGCTTAGCTGTGTCATCCTGTATTTGTTTTCCAAACATGCCATGCATAGAACAATTAATTTCACTGCTTGTATTAATAAGCATCCTATATTAATACAACAGGGGGCTACATAAATAGTCACAGCATTGTAGCGTGGCTAACGGGGTCTGATCGCAGTGTGTAAAACCAACACAAAATTGATCACACAATAAAGCACATACACAATGATTATTATACACATGTAGCTGTGTGCGTGAACAGACCTTGCTGTGTTAAAAGATGGTGAGTTTGCACTAGCTTGATGAAGCATGTTTAAGACTCTATTCCCACAGGGCACTTTAATTAACATATTAAATATTACAAGATGGTGCAATATTAATGTCTCAGACATGGCGCCATCCCATTTTCCTAGTGTATACAAAAACACTACATAACATGCATGTATGTTTGCTTACATGTTTGTGTTTATGTGCATAAAATATGCTTTCATGCGTTTGTGTATGTGGAATGCGTTTGAGGATTAATTTCATAGTTCGTACTAATGAAGTGTTGGAAGCATGTCTCTTTCAGTTGCAGCCAACTGCCAAAAGC
>NW_005193072.1:0-1319 GCF_000239375.1 Pundamilia nyererei | reverse complement strand
TTTATGTTTTGTGGTGCTTTCAAGCTGCTGAGCATTCTCTATTCTCTATATTTAACTAAATATGACAGTATATCAAATAGTCTTATAAGTGACTTGAAATTCCATATAATGTGTGCGAGAATGGATAAAAGCAGTTCAAACCAAAGTTGTCCCATCTAATAGTATTTCCATCCCTGAGGGAAACGGATGGAAATCGCTCTAAGGTACAAAAATGCAGCCGGTGCACAGTATGGAAATGTAATTTCCTCCTGCATAACAAGCTAATTGCTTCTGAAGTGCATCCTCTTCTTCGCCATTCTCTGAGAATAATGCTCTCCACCACAGACAAGAAAATTTGAAATAAGTGGGAAAGGTCTGATTTAGTGATACTGTTTCCTTGTGTAGCATGTAGGGTTACGTTACTGATTGGTAACCCACAGCTTTCATTATTTGACCTCTTCAAACATTAAATAAAGAGAGGCCTGATGAACACTGCCTATTTGAGTCTGTCCTTTAACAGCCTTTACTAATTTATACACAGCAAATAAAATGCAGTTGGAATAAATTTACAATTTGTAAAAATGTCTTCTGAATCCAATTTTAGCTAAACTAAATTGTTAAAAAAGAAAATTATTTATTATTATTTTTTTTAATAATGTGCTTTCACTGGACAATCGTACATAAAAGAAGATTAAACAGCAGTAATAAAAAAGCTAACTGTTTTTATTCAGTGAGATAAGAAACACAAAAGTTATACTAATTCAACTCTCAGTGGAGCCTCTAGTACGGAAATTAAATGACTCTCTACCAAGGTACGATCTGTGAAAGGACTGCACTTTCACAGAGCAGTAACATTTAACAGAAGGCATCTAAAAGAAAATATCACATTGTTACATCGCAGATTGGTGAAGAATGTCAAAAGAACATCAAACTTGCATATTTTGATAGTAACAGTAACACCCGGTCTTTTCTGTGGCATTTTGAATTCATGTGTCCTTCTAAAAAGAAATGGCTCCATGTTCGATCGCTGAATTTCAGAACTGAAGAAGACCCCTGAAAGAAAACACTTAAGATACACTTTAAACCAAACAATGAAGTTAAAGAAAATGCAAGACAAGTGCTTGAAATGGTTTAGGGTACATAACACCCTGTGAACGTAAAGTGACATAAAGGTCCAGCGAGCACTGACAGACACACATAATGATGCATCTACAGAACAAAACATCTACTGTGCTTTTGTCAGCAGACTGGGTTTAAATTATTGCAGACAGGAATGTTACTGTTCTGCCGTTATGCTTCTGACAGTGTAGACACTTGCGGCATGCTTACCATTTGCTGCT
>NW_005193071.1:0-1319 GCF_000239375.1 Pundamilia nyererei | reverse complement strand
TTATTTAACTTCCTGTTAGAACAACTGAAACAGGAATTTATGTTACTTGTCTGAATTATTTTATGCTGTATGCTTATCACAATTTTTAGTGCAAACCTGAGAGGTTTTCCTGCTTTTAAGAAGACACATTTTACAATGCACACCTGTCTTCATAATTGAGCTGCTCCCACCTGTGTAATCCATTTTCTCCAGGTGTGCAACTGGCCAAAGGACCACACTAATTAAATTTCAGTGTTTCAGTATTTGTACACTCGCTCACTAAAGCCCCAGTAGGCAATATCAATCCCACTACTGTTAAATTAATGTGAGAGTAATGAACTTTGTGTTCATAGGTAGTTATTGTATCAGCTGAATATCAATGGAGCTTTGACTCAAGTATTTCATGACTGAATGAAATGTCAACTCTGAAACTCAACTCAACATGCATACGTCTAAAGTGGAATTTGGTTAGTTTATAATGTGACAAACACTTGCAAAGCTTATGAATCAAAACAGTCAGACACTGAAAAGAAATATAAAAATCAGTTTAAGACTTTAGGATGTTACACGCCCCCGCCTTGTGCCCTTAGTTCCTTATTTCCTTCCTTCTTTCTTCCTCTTCTCCCTCTTTCTCATGGTGTGCCAGGTTGAGTAATTGAGGATCACCTTACCCTCACTCTCCCTCTGGACCAAGCAGCTCTCCTGCATCTTCAGATCCCAGCTTTTATCTGGCATTTTTGAAGGTCCAGTTTGCCTGTTTTTTCAAAGCTTCATTTTGTGGTTTCATTTTATTACCTATTAGCATCAGCTTATCTCAATTGCAGTCACTGAGATAAGTTTTTCCCGGTTGTGGTTGTAATATTGGAGATGGGATAAAAGTGTGTAATGCACTGATTGCAATGTTAAGGGTCATAAATGATGATGTTTGAGGAAAAGCCAGGTGGAAATATGTCTTTTGGCATTTCTTTTAAAAGGTCCACTGAGGCAGAATCCTGTATACTGTGCAGCAGACTGTTCAAGATACTGAGACCAGTGTCTAAAATTACAGTTGAAAGGAACCAGCTGAGGTGATTCGGACGCCTGACTACATGATCTCTCCTGGGGACCTCTTATAAGCTGTGTTTCGGGAATGTCCTACTGGGAGCAGGACCTCTCCATGCAGCAGAGATTACATCTCTCAGCTGGTTTGGAAATGCCTCAGTGTACCCCAGAAGAGCTGGAGGAGGTGGCTGAGGAGAGGAAGGTTAGAGCATCTCTGCTTAGACTGCTGTCAAAGGAGTTCTTCTCAAAGATATTATCAAAATATTTATTTTGATAATATCATTCTGTAGGATATATAT
>NW_005193070.1:0-1319 GCF_000239375.1 Pundamilia nyererei | reverse complement strand
AGTGCCTATTTCGGGTCACTTTTGCCGGTCCAGGCCCGGATAAAGGAGCAGGGTTGGAATTGTGACATTAATAAAAACTATAATTGCTAAAAGAAATTTAATTTGTAGTTCTAAATAAATTCTAAATGCATTTCGGACGTTTTTTGCTCACTTTATGTTTCTTCCACGATGTTATTTCTCTCTCCAACAGCATAGGTTACAATTACATTAGCATGACCAATTGTGCAAATTAGGCAATGACGTAATTTAGCGACTTTTAGGACAACCAATGGCGATTTTCCTTACTGAGGAGTTGGCAACACTGGGCGTGCGCACTCACAACAATGGCTGAGCGTCATGTGTGGACGTATTTTACCTACACAAACAGCTGAGACGTGGTTTGCGATACATGTGGCAAAAAAGTGCTCCAAGAGCAGGCACGTGCAGGGGGGGGCTAGAGGGGCTTGAGCACCCGCCCCTTTCCTGATGGGTGCCCAAAGTGCCCTTTTGTTGAGGCAACTTTTTTAAAAAAAATTATTTTATTTTTTTTAATGTGTGTGTGCGTGCAGAGTCCTGTCTGTGCCCCTCAACAATAATATTTAACTATTAATCACAGTTTTGCTAAATAAAAGGATCTGGCTTGCATCAGTCACATGATCACTATTAACCAATGATCTCCCTTGACGGCAGAACGCGCTGGTTACGAGCCGGGAACGAGCTCACAAAGAGCACGCGCATTTTTAGCGGTCCGGAGCTGCAGGAGAAACACAAGTTAACTCAGAGACACAGACTGATGCGACACAACCAGTAAGTAGGTGTACAGCGTACACTGTAGTGTGTAGCACACAGGAGTATCAGCTTATTACGTACACGTTGGTAAGCTGTCTTGTTGCAACTGACGAACTGAAACAAACGAGCGTTTGTTACAGAGCTTTTCCTGCCTTTCTGGAAGGATTATATTTCACTTAAAAATGATCTAATATGCATGTTGTCAGATAATTATGCATTATTATAATTATAATAAAAACACACGCTGTATTTTAAAGAACATACTTTAAGAAGCAGATTATATTAGATTTATATTTTTAATAAGACAAAATTTGGATTTTACAGCAGTAAAATTATTGTATCTACAGTTTAAAAATGTAATAAGCTTTGCCCCTGCACAGAGTGGATAGTGAAACAAATGGAATCATCATAAATACATTATTTCATATTTATTACTTTCCCCTCATTGCTTTATTATTGTAGCTCTAGTAATAAATAATAATGTAAGGATTCTGGATCAGCACCATGATGCCCATAGTATATACAGTATTCTGAAGAAGGTCTAAAATGTC
>NW_005193069.1:0-1319 GCF_000239375.1 Pundamilia nyererei | reverse complement strand
TTTTTTTTTTTTTACTCTCATTACTCTCATTGATTTGCCTTTGTACAGTTCTTTTGATTTTCTTGTGTAAAGTGTACCGAATGTTCAGTTCACAGCAAGATAAAAATGTTTTTGTAGGTATCATCATATAATCACACTCCTCCATAATATAGTGATTATTAGGCCAATGAAATATGCCCATTGTGAGATGTTCACACTGGGAAGGCCCAGACAACACACACAAGCTAGTAGAACACCTAAACACAGACAAGCTGCTAAGATTCTTTTTGAAGTGAGAATAAGGATTTTAAATGATGGAACTGTGACTAGTAAAGGGAGGCAGCTGACTGATATGACGGAGAAGGAAGAAATGCGAATATCAGAAGAACAACTCACATTGAACTGTTTGGAGACAAAGTTAGAGATGCAAGGCTGAGAGGGTATGGAAATGTGCAGAGGAAGGATAGTGGATATATAGGACAAAGGATATGGAATATAGAGTTCCAGGCAGAAAGTAAAGAAGAAGACCACAGAGAAGATTCATGATGTAGTGAAGGTTAATTGGCATGACAGAAGAATATGCTAGAGTCAGATGATACGCTAAAAAGAAAATGCACTGTTAGTTATTGAGTTCTGATATCCAGAATGAAAACTCCAATCTACATATTTGCAGTAACTTTACAGCAAAGGCAAAAGGCAAAGAGCAAACACCTGGGAAACACAGTGAAACAGGACAGCAAAACAGAACCCGACGCACACAGACTGAAGACTACCAAAGTAAAACAGGAAATACACCGACTGAACTTACCGACACAGGCTCAAAAACACGGGCTTCACACAGAGACAAGCAAACATGAGGCACAGAACAAGAACAGAAACTATGAACTATAAACATAATATAACAGAGAACAATAATTCAAGGAATAAAACTTAAACCAAAACACTGGGTCACAGACCTAGGACTGTGGCAAAATAACATTTGAATGGCAAATTCATACACTTTAAAAACACAAAATGGATTCTAAAGTCTGTCATCTTTTTCTTCTTGGTTTCAGAAACTGGCAGCAGAGTGTCAGAGTGCCGGTCATCCTGGTGTTTTGTTTCCTTTCAAGTGCGATTTGACCAAAGAGGAGGAGATTCTGGCCATGTTTGCAGTGATCAAAGAGCAGCACAGAGGTGTGGACGTGTGCATCAACAATGCTGGCTTATCTCATCCAGAACCTCTGCTAAGTGGCAAAACCAGCAGCTGGAAGAACATGATGGATGTAAGAGCTCACATCTTGGTTTGGTCTACGAATGTTGTAGTGTGTGATTTCTGTGGGTTTTTCTCTGTATCTATT